>NC_057796.1:430949718-431158070 GCF_018294505.1 Triticum aestivum | reverse complement strand
ATGAGGACGACGGGGCGGCGTCGAGGCGGCGGGGCAGCGGTGTCGGGAGAGGAGAGGGGAAGGGGATCGAGGGCGAGGGCGAGGGAGAGAGAGGGGATAGGTTATCTTCCAACAGGTACATCCATACTAATGGCGCACCTCACCCTGGTGCGCCATAAGTACATCCATACTAATGGCGCACCTCACCCTGGTGCGCCATTAGTATTTTTTTTTCTGATTTCTGCTCGAGCCAACAGGTTATCTTCCACCTGACCTGATCCACACCAAGTTCCCTCTACTAGCTCGACTGGTCAGCAGCCAGTTCTCACACCAGGAGGTCCTGGGTTCGATTCCTAGGCTCCACAATTTTTTTATGCATTTGAAATGTTGTTTGATATTTATTTGTGTTTAAATATGTTCAAACTTGTTTAAATCATAACAGTAATATTTTTTTATAAGACAGTAATAATTTTTTAAAAAATATCATCAAACAGTAATGCCGGTGGAGCGGGGGAGGGTGCGCGGGGTGCGGGGGGGCGGTGGATCGGGGGGTGCTCGGCGGCGAGGGGGACCGGATCTGGCGAGGTGGGATAGCGATTGAGATGGAGGGGGATCGAGATCGAGTTTCCATGAAATTTAAAAATATTCATGATAGTTCAAAAAGTGCCCATGAAATACAATCGAGAAATGAAGGCTACGATTTAAATACAATCGATCTTAGCTAGCTATCTGTTCACAATCTTCTTGCCCTTCTTTTTCGCAAATGGAGTTCTTCTGTGGAACGGACGTCCTTTAGGTAGGGTGGTCCTGCTTCTTGTGGTGTATGCTGCTACTTCATCATCGTCGTCATGTTCGATTCTCGGGTCGCCGTACTTGTCGAAGTCTTGCTCATTGGCTACTCCATCCATTCCGATGATCTTCCTTTTGCCTCTCCTCACGACAACACGACTGGGCTTTGACGGGTCGGTAATGAAGAAGCATTGGTCCACTTGGGAAGCCAGTACCCATGGCTCATTTTTCGCGGTGACGTTTGCGCCTGCGGTCTTGGATTTGGCTTCGGGTATAACCATGGTGGTGAAATACCGGTCTTCTTTTAGGACGCTCTTGGCCCATCTGACACGGAACATCGGGAACTTCTCTCCAGCGTAGCTCAGCTCCCAGATCTCCTCGATCCTTCCGTAGTATCTGTCCTTGTCGTTACCGGTGTAGGATTCCATCGTTACCCCGGAGTTCTGATAACCATCGCTCTTCATGTCCTTGGCCTCGGTGTAGAATGTGTAGCCGTTGATATCGTACGCCTCATAGGTCATCAGGTTGTGCTTGGCGCCCTGTGACAAGGCGAATATGAGTTGTTCTTCCGTGGAAGAATCCTCATGTAAAGGGTACGACAGAAGCTTCTGCTTGAACCAACGCGTGAAACATGAGTTGTGCTCTTTGAGTATATCTCCGTCCGTCCTCTGTTGGCCTCGGTCATTGTACGTCTTCTTAATAAAGGTTTTGTGCTCTACCACCCAAGGATCGACCACGTCTATGTGTTGTAGCGCGACTAGGTTTGCTCTTTCAAAGTCGGCGAGTCGACCCTCGAAGTCGACATGCATTTCGCGGCGACCCTCACGGTGACCCCATCCAGCGAGCCTGCCGAGGTGCCTATTGACGGGCAGACCAACGGGGTTCTCGATGCCTAGATAATTCGTGCAGTAGGAGATGCACTCTTCGGTCAGAAAGCCCCTGGCTATGCATCCCTCTGGACGTGACATGTTGCGAACGTATCCTTTGATGACACCATTCATCCTTTCGAATGGCATCATGCTGTGCAGGAACGTCGGCCCGAGTTGGATGATATCGTCCATGATATGGACCAGCAGATGCACCATAACGTCGAAGAATGCGGGCGGGAAGTACATCTCAAGCTCGCATAGTATCACCACGATCTCTTCCTGTAGCCTTCTGAGTTGCCTCACGCCAACAGACTTCCGAGAGATGATGTCGAAAAAGTTGCATAGGCCAAATAGCGTTTCACGGACGTGCGCGTCCATGATCCCACGGATTGCAACTGGAAGTATCTGCGTCATCAGCACGTGACAGTCGTGAGACTTCATCCCGCTGAACTTCAGCTTCGCTAGGTCTAGGTATCTGCTTATCTTCCCCGCGTAACCGTAAGGAAGTTTTACTCCTACGAGGCAGGTGAAAAACTGCTCGATCTCCTCCTGACTTAGAGTGAAGCACGCGGGAGGGTAGTCATTTCCGGTCTTCTTGGCCTTTTTGCCTTTGCGACGACTTTCCGTGTCCTGCTTCGCATCATCATCATCATCATATATAGCGTGAAGCTCCTGCCTGATGCCCATTGATTTCAAGTCTGCCCTTGCTTTCGGCCCATCTTTGGTCCTCTCTGGCATGTTGAGCAGGGTACCAAGCAGACTCTCGCACACGTTCTTCGTGATATGCATGACATCAAGGCTGTGAGGCACACGGTGGATCTTCTAGTACGGCAAGTCCCAGAAAACAGACCTCGTTTTCCATACCTTCAGCAGCGGCACTGGCGCCTTTTGCTTCTTTCCCGGCTCTGGCGCCTTTTGCTTCTTTCCCGGCAGTGGGCAGTCTTTCCAATTTTTCAACAGCTCGTCTATTTCCTCGCCGCTCCTCGTACGCGGGCGTCCTCGGGGTTCGGTTTCACCATCGAATAGATCCTTGCGTTTTCTCCACGGGTCATCGTCGCGAAGCCACCTTCGATGTCCCATGAACACGGTTTTTGAAGACCCGGGATCTCTATCTAGCTGGTGATACGTTGTGTCATCCATGCACCTGACGCATCTAGAAAATCCGTGGACCACCTGCCCCGCGACATATCCGTAACCGAGATAGTCGTGCACCGTCGTGAGCAGCACGGCTCTCATAGGGAAATATTCTTTCTCTGCGGCGTCCCACGTATTGGCTGGCATTTTCCACAGCGTGTCAAGCTCCTCTTTCAGCAGCCCCAGATACAGATTGATGTCGTTCCCTGGTTGTTTCGGTCCTTCAATTAGCATACTCATGTGAATGTACTTCCTCTTCATGCACAACCAGGGGGGAAGGTTGTACATCCACACAAACACAGGCCAGGTGCTATGTGTGCTTCTCTGGCTGCCAAACGGATTGACTCCATCGGTGCTCGCGCCCAGCACGATGTTCCTTGGATCGTTCCCAAATTCTAGGTCTTCGAAGTTCAACGCTTGCCACTGGCTCGCATCCTTAGGGTGACTCAGCATCTTGTCTTTTTTATCTATCTCCGGATCATTTGCGTCATCTTCTCGCTTCTTCTCCTCCCTATCCGCGTGCCAACGCAGGAGCTTTGCTACCTTAGGGTCCGCGAAATACCGCTGCAGACGAGGAGTGATCGGAAAGTACCACACCACTTTTCGAGGAGCTTTCTTCCTCTTCTTGTATCGAGTGACGCCGCACACCGGACATATGGTAGACTCCGCGTGCTCGTCCCGATAAATGATGCAATTGTTATGCACACATGGTATTTCACGTGCGGTAAATCCAGAGGACACACAATTTTCTTCGCCTCCTCCAAACTGGTCGGGCACTTGTTCCCCTTGGGAAGACGTTCGTGCCAGAATGACATGTTCTCGTCGAAGCATGCGTCGGTCATTTTGTGTTTTACCTTCATCTCCAGAGCCATGAGCGTTACTTTCAGGCGGGTATCCTCGGGCCTGCATCCTTCATACAATGGAGTAACCACGTCTAACTCAAGTTGATCCATCTTGGCTTTCTCTCGGGCGGTAGCTCTTGCGTTATCCGTCTGCTTGAGAAGCAGCTCTTGAATATGAGGGTCCTGCACCCAGCCCATCGATGGTCCAGCGTCGTCTGCTCCACCGGCATCATCATCTTCATGATCATGCCCGTCGTCTGCTCCGGCATATTCCTCATCATCATGTCCTGCATCTTCTACATGATGACTGTGTACAGCATCACCGTCGTGATCATCTCCTGGGGATTCTTCGTCTTCTCGCCCGCCCGAGCCGCGGTGGTTGTCTTGCTGCCCTTCCTCATTTCTTGCCCGGCCCCCATGGACGACTTCGTAGTCATCTTCATCACCTTGCCACCGATAGCCATCCATGAAACCACGCAAGAGCAGGTGGTCCCGCACCTGCCCGGATTCCGGGTCCGCAATAAGGCTCTTCAGCTTGCGTCTTCGACACGGACATCTTATCTCCGTCTCGTTCTTTTGAAGCATCTCGGCCTTCGCGGACCTCAAAAACCTATTCACGATGCCTTCGGTCATCATGCGGACCATGGTCGCCTGCGGGGTAGAGCAAAACGATATTTTAGAACCAAGAAAAAATTTGGCATGACTTTCCCTAAAAATAGGACCAAAAAGAATGCTTAATGCCAAAATTCTCGCCGAAACGGAAATGAATCAACATTCCGGCAAAATATTGGCAACTATCGCATTTCAAATACCGGTACACCTCCAAACACAAACACATATGCAACACCATAAACATATGCAACACCACGAACATACATAGATCTAGCTAGGCCATAAAAAGTGCAAGTGCACATTGTTGTAGGGAGAACAACATAAATATAGCTTCCCCCCTTACTTACCTATCAAAACAAGGTAATTTAACCACTTAAATTGAATGAATCTATAGTGGAAATGAGGTGAAAAAGAGGAGGCACCCGAGAAAAGGAGGAGGTGGAGAGAATGAAGTGGGGAGAAAGTGAGTGTGGGTAGGAGAGGCTGTCCAAAATATCTTGTTGCTGCCCACTTACTAATGGCGCACCAACTCTAAATGCGCCATTAGTAATCCAGGTTACTAATGGCGCACCTTCTGGTGGTGCGCCATTAGTAGTTTTGCAAAAAAAAAACATACTAATGGCGCACTGTTCCACAGTGCGCCATTACTAGTTTAAACTAGTAATGGCGCACGGTGGAAAAGTGCGCCATTAGTAGTTTTGCAAAAAAGGGAATAAAAAATATAATAAAAAAACATTAGTGGCGCACTTTCCGGCAGGTGCGCCATTACTAGTTACAACTAGTAATGGCGCACTGTGTCTGGATGCGCCATTAGTATGTTTGGATAGGCGCACTAGTTAAAAAAAAATTGATACTAATGGCGCACCCTGGGCCAGGTGCACCATTACTAGTTACAACTAGTAATGGCGCACTGTGTCTGGATGCGCCATTAGTATGTTTGGACAGGCGCACTAGTTAAAAAAAATTTGATACTAATGGCGCACCCTGGGCCAGGTGCGCCATTACTAGTTACAACTAGTAATGGCACACTGTGTCTGGATGCGCCATTAGTATGTTTGGACAGGCGCACTAGTTAATTTTTTTTTTCATACTAATGGCGCACCCTGGGCCAGGTGCGCCATTAGTAGTTTCAACTCTAATGGCGTATCAGAAGGTGGTGCGCCATTAGTATATACTAATGGCGCACCACTTGTCAGGTGCGCCATTAGTGTCAATCCCATCTATAGCCCTTTTTCTAGTAGTGACGCGTCAACTTAGTTTTTTTGGGGGACGCGTCAACTTAGAAGGCCCACAAGTGTGTGGCAGAGAACATATAGCCCATTTGCGATTTCTAAGAATGTACAATCCATTTTTTAATTCTAATGGAATTTACTACAGCCCATTTATAGTTTGTTAAAAGTACAGCCCATTTTCTAGCTAGGACAATGATTAATAATTTCAACCAACCGCTCAAAACAGAATTCAAAAAAAAATTCCCACATTTTTATGGGATCCGAAATATTTTTATCCGAAATTTCTAGTCAGATTAAATATAATTTCAAAATAAAGTTGTATTACGTTAAAATCTAACGAAATATTGCGCGCGCAACAAGTAATGAAATTAAAATTTTCAAATTCCGAAAATGATATATATTTTAAACTAATTACGCGTTTGGTGCATTTTTTTATAGTTACTTCCGAGTTATTATAATTACATCCCATTTATTATTTCTTATAGTCCATTTTCTTGTTAAGCCTAATGCATACCTCCTAGGAAAGTTTGCAGCCCAGCGGGGGGAGAATAACAAGTTGACTCGGATATTGTGTACAACTGTCGGCCAAGTTGCATTGCTGATGTTGAAAAAAGGCCTGTGTAGTACAGTACAACCTAACATGGCTAGTCAGCCCACATTCAGCGACGCCGGAGAGGCCCAAACAAGGCTTCTGTACATGAAGTCACTGAAATCAATTAATAGCTGAAGAAAAAAGTTAGATTACAGTGGAACCTAATTAAAAGCTGTCACGAGCAAAGAAATAATTCAACGGGTCCCACTTGTGCGTGTGTGCGTGTGCGTGTGAGGGAGAGAGAGAGAGACCCATCGGTCGATGCTCGTAAATACATCTTTCAGCCATATGCATTGCTGATGCTCAGTAAAAACTTATATAGTTGACACAATCATATAGAACATCATAGCACACTGAACTTGCATACAAAAATTTCACGCAGGTGGCACAATCAGGATGGAAGCAGTGGATCGCTACAGGTAGGGCTATGTTGAAACCAACGAACTCGTACATAATGGTTCATCGTCTTTATCAATGACAGGGAAATATCTTGAATGCTATGCAAAGAAAATAGACAGACAACACAATAAGTTCTGCTAGCACATTAAGTTGACGTACAACCCTTTCTAAAAAAAGTTCAGGTACAAAATTAGAACAGGTCACAATCAAATGTACTGGCACATCAGTGCTTCATACCCATAGCTCGGATTTAACTAGGATCTGACAAGATTCAGTTGTTACCTCAAATTAGAGCACATCCAGGCAGCCAGCCCTGCCTCTTCTCCCAAAGAAGCAGCGGCCTCCGCCGCGCGATGGAGTAGGCCCTATGCCATCCATCGTTCCGAGCAACACGGGGAAAGTCTAGCGTTGACTCCTGTAATGGACGTCGTCGACGGACCCAAGCACCAGTGGCGGCGGCAGGACTTCGATTGATGGATTGACCACTTCTTCGACATGCACGAACACTCGATACAGGTAACGTGGTCCGCGGCGGCCTTGGTGGCGACGAATAGTACAACCCCGGTTCCTGCACCAATATCTCAACACCAATCACCTTCGGTATGGTGGACGGCTTCTTCATCCATGCCATAACCGTCAGAGCCCAGCTGTCTGGAGGAACAAACATACTTACGAGCTCACCTCCAAGGTCGTTAATAAGCTCATTCATGGACTCGCTGTTCCAAGCATGTCGAGGCATGCCATGGAAGGTAAGCTTTGTTAAAAACTCAAGCTCAGAGGGCACCGAGCCTCATCCTAGGTGCCACCGATCAAAGCTCACCAGCGCGCCATCACAGAACAAATGCCGGGAAGATTTGAATACACGAGTGCAGTCAAAAGTTGTCCGGAACCTGACGAAGAAATCAGCTGATGGCGGACAGACTTCGACGAGCAAGTCACTTATTTGGATGTCGTGCGCAATGCCAAGAGCTTTGACAAGGTCATCCGGCGAGACGGGAGGTCGGTCGCCGTTGATGGTTACCATCAGCACTTTGCCGGCAAACTGGTCGTCAAGCGCCGCCATGCCACTGTTGAGAGACAGCACGCAGTGACCGAAGGCAGGCCGGACCTCAGGATCCCCGGCTCGGAGATCCACGTTGACTGGCGACGTGATAGTGAGCTTGCTCCCGAACTCCTAGGGCTCGCCGTGTAGACACAGTTTTCCATAGCAAACAGAGCCTCTCTGCCATCAAGGTCCTTGCCAACACTGATCTCCTGGTTAATCGGATAATTGAGTCCGAGAAACAGAGAGTGTAAACCAAGGCTGTTTACCCGCCTCCAACTAAAAAATCCCGAAGGCCCCAACAAGCTAGTATCCTGCTCATAGACGTAACAACCCCTGTCCGGATACTCACGTATTTCACGGTGCTTGTATACAGTGGAGTTTTTGCAATATAACTTTTCCGGCTCATGTGTCCGAATGATCAGCAGTCTTATGCCGTCGTCTGATCGAGCGGGGAACCAGTTGTGCTTCCCAGTTTTTGGCAAAGGTGGTGTGATTACAAAGGGCAGTAACTGTAGGGACACTACATCATATCAAAAAGGACAGGCATTGTTAATGTAAGATCAGCATTGTTCAGAGTATGAGTAGGATAATGCAAGAAACAGCATTGATATGTCCCTGTTGGAACTGGGAGTAAAATACAGGGAAATGTATACTGGGTTCGAAAATATAGAAGTGCCATGCATGGTTATACTCATGTTATCTCGCAATCAACTCTTCACAGGAAACTACCATGTCATGCATGTTATGGAATCATGTTCTGTCCTCACAAACAAATTCTTCAAGGTAACTAACAGACCATGCATTGTTATATACTCGTGTTCTGTGGGCAAAAATTTTGTGAGTATATTATTCTAGCCATTGATTGCTGAAGGGCGAATATAGGCATGTACACATGGTAAGCATTACAGGATTTCACTACTTCCAAATATAGATTTCTCCATATGCACATTTACTTCCCTAATGTATGGTTAGGTGAAACCAACAGTGTGGTGCATGTTTCTACATCATGAAAATGAGGAAACTAACATGGCCATTGATACACACTTATATTTAGTAGTAGTATATAGATTACTGTAAAATAAGGAGAATATCCATATATTCCTAACCGTTTGATTATTCGGGGGTACAAATTGGCTGTAATGACATGATCACAATCGCATGAATTAACTCATTCCAAATATAGCTGATTTACGGCGTCTCTAATACATTGCCATAGTTCTACTCAAATTCTGCTCAAACAGGGATATGCCAATCATCACAAAAAGTTCAAACAGTGTCATGGCGTCATCATTAACATGAGAAGGAAACAACTTACACGCGCCGTCCCAGCAATACGTGGTGCCATCTGCTTTGTCGATCGCGTAGATGATGCCATTGTGTTCAATAGCATCACAGAAGTGTGTATCAGCTTTGACGATGATCCACTGCGAGCTGAGTTGTCTCCAGCTAAAGAAGGCACCGGCGTAAAGATAGGCGAGTCCGTGGTCGAACAAGGCAATTAGCTTGAAGTCTACGTAATTCGCATGTCGTTTGGGCACTTGGCAGATTACAATCTTCTGCAAAACAAGGTCTGTCCAACTGACGTGGTAATCTAGATGACTAGGACCGCGATGGTAAAACTCTATATAATCCAATGGAGGAAGGATAATCTCATGGGAGGTCTGGAAGTTCACGAGCACCAACTTTTTACCGTCTTCTCTGAAGGCAGCCATCCAGTGGGAGTTCATGCCGACCCAGTACATACCTGCCAAGAAGTTTTGGGTGATGGTGATCGGATCGAAGTCGCGGGAAATGATGTACGACGACCCACTACATACCTGCAAAGAAGTTTCGGCTAATGGAGATCGGATTGAAGTCGAGGGGCATCATGTACGCCTCCGTATCATGGTGAGCCAATCTCGCAAGACCAGATAGCAGCAAGCAGGGTGTCTTGAAAAGCTTTGGCCTCGCTTCAATGATGGCCGTGTGCATGCCCCTCGAGCATGCAGCCAGCCGCAGGGCGCTCAACATATCCATACACGAAAAACAGAGGCCGAGGACGTCACTGGGGATATTGCTCAAATCGCGGCTCATATGGATCCTGCGTGGTTCGCGTTCGGCCATGGTGGAGTTTGGAAGGTGGGGTTTTGGGGGGCTTGATTTACGGGGGAGAAGGCTATCGGTGCTGGAGCGGCTAGCGAGGGAATAGTGGTACTGGGGGAGGCGAGCGAGGCGAGGGTATGCGGGGGCACAGTGACATAATGAAGAGTGACGTCAGGATCTCCGGTGGAACGGAGATGGAGATGGAGTGGTGCTAGGGGAGAGGGAGACGAGGCGAGGCATGCTATACAACGGCGGTGACAGTAACTGCAAAGTGCACAAGGTGAGGCTGACTTTGGTAACCCGGACACGCCGCCTCGACTGGTGTCACCTCGGGCGCAGGGTCTTGTCACTTCACTGTGAGGACCGGATGAATAATAGTATTTTGACCATTAAGTGTACCGCAGTTGTACTACTACTACTAGTAGGAGTAGTAGGAACATGAGTACACTCTCGTGCTAGCATGCCTCTGGGTTCACTTCATCCTCTAGCTATCATCCATATTGCGAGCAGAACCAAATTCTCGTGCATGCGGAAGCGCGAAGAATGACTTTTCTTTTTTGAGGATAGCCGCATATTCCTTAACCGTAGTAGGAACATGAGTAGTACTCCCTCTGGTCCTCTTTTGTCTGCGCATAACTTTTTTCAGTATTTCTCTAATTAGTCTGTGTATATACCCTTATGCATGCGCCCATTTCCCTCCATGCCCCGCATTCACAGCATTAATTAGCATACGCATGAGCAGCTGCAGCCAGACTCCAGCCAATAAACTGCAGCATGCAAGTGGGCCACTCTGTGCGCGTGGGAGAGAGAAAAGGCAACCGAAGAGCCCGTCCAATCCATTGCATGCACCAGTCAAACCACCGTACCTCTCCTCATGCATGCACATAACTTCTCCCATTTACTTCTCCATCGGGAACCGACTTTCCTCGGCTTTTTCACTACTCCTTGATCTTCATTTGCATCCAAACCACACTGCATTCACCTTGTTTTAACCTCTTCACATCCTCCTGGAGTAATTCCGAAGCCCCTATAAATAATCATCTTCTTCAGTTAGACTAGCCATCTAATCCTAGTTCTCCAAACCATAGCCCTCCGGTCCAGCGGTTCCAAATGGCGAAAAAGATCGAGATGCAGGTTTTTATTGTCCAACATGTCCTCGTCGAAGGCTCGTTGAGCATAGTTGCCACAGTCACCGACCACCCAAGGGTTCTTCAGAAGTGGATCAACAATGTATCCAACTCCCTCCAAATGGTGGAGATGAATGTCATCGGTCTCGACGCAGAGTACAAGGAGCGTGCCACTGGGAAGATCCAACGCGCTGCTGTCCTTCAGCTGTGTCTCGAAGATGATGTTTTGGTGTACCACATCATACACATGCCCTCCATACCAGGTGAGCTTCACGATTTCTTGTCTCGGGAGGACATATACTTCAATGGGGCAGCCATCGCAGGGGACAAACAGAAGTTGGAGCCGTACAACCCTGATTTGAAAAGCATCGCTGACCTACAAACCAGAATAAAAATTCCTGTAGAAGATTGTGATAAACCGAAACCATCCCTATTCAACGTAGCAAATTTTGTGCTGGGAACAAATCTTCAGAAGGGTGACGAGACGCTCGCATTAAGGTTGTCTGGATGGGAGAATTATCCCTTGTCATACGAGCGGATAAAATATGCTGCCCTCAATGCCCGTGTGAGTCTCGAGATAGCTGCAAGGTCCAGAGAGCTTGTTGCGAAGCCGTCTCCCATAGAAAATGAGAAGAAGAAGAAGAAGAAGAAGAAGAAGAAGAAGAAGAAGATGATGATGATGATGATGATGATGCTGCACCAGCAGCAGGGCATTATGGATGGATGAACTATTTCATCTCTTGTAAAAAAATATTCCCTCTCTATGTATATTGATATAGATGGACTATTTCGATTGTGTGCATGTCTTTGGAACAAGTAGTAGCGTGGGTCTGCTTGACTATAAGGAACTATTTATCCGCCTAGCTTTCTCTACTACTCCTTCCAGTGATCTGTATGCAATGCATGCGTCCGTAGACATGACAGCTTGTCCATGGAAGTTCAACTACGGCGACCATCATGTTTCATCCACTGCCATGCGCGATTCCCACGACGCCGCTCCACCCCACGGCACCACGTCCCCCGACGTGTGCCTCACCCCTCTCGGCCGCACCACCCCTCTGCCTTTGTGTGCATGACATGTGGGCCACCTTAAATGCGGCGAGCATCAAGTTTCTACAACAGCCACACGCGATTCCCACGACGCCGCACGAACCCATGACACCACACGTCCCGCACCATCGAATTTTCATCCAGCGGTTGTGACACACTTCGTCCCGGGCATCAATCCTCAGCTAGAGTACTTCTGTACTACAGGTAGTACCCGTCGGTGTGGCCATCTACGCCTTGTAACGCCCCGACGCCCAGCTGTGGCAGCCTCGCCACGGCCACGCCACCACCGGCCAGTTCATCTCAAACGAGTGAGTCGCGAACCACACCACCACCATGAGAATGACATGTGGGCCAGCTGCATTTAAGTTCCGCATATCATTGACTCATAGGCCGGGCACTAAGCCACTGAAGTTCGGTTTCGTGGGCCCCGAGAGGGAAATGTAACTCCTGCGGCAGGCCTTGTGGTGCTCCCGTAGTACGAGCCCGTGCCAAACCCGGAATTTGTTTCTTACTACTACCAACTACTAGTAAGGTACACGTGCATTGCATGCATGAGATTCTGGTGGTTTGTGCATTATGCTTCTACATGTGGAGTCTTCTAGATTCTACATGTGGCAAAATTTGGTGGAATGTAGATGATATCCAACGGCCAGTAGTGCTCGGATTTGCCATCTTTGTACCGTCGGTGGCTTCATCCAATGACCAACTTTCAAAGTTATGGTTTGGTTTTGATGTCTACTATGCAACCTTCTTCTTGTAGACGTTGTTGGTCCTCCAAGTGCAGAGGTTTGTAGGACAGTAGCAAATTTCCCTCAAGTGGATGACCTAAGGTTTATCAATCTGTGGGAGGCGTAGGATGAAGATGGTCTCCCTCAAGCAACCCTGCAACCAAATAACAAAGAGTCTCTTGTGTCCCCAACACACCCAATACAATGGTAAATTGTATAGGTGCACTAGTTCGGCGAAGAGATGGTGATACAAGTGCAATATGGATGGTAGATATAGGTTTTTGTAATCTGAGAATATAAAAACAGCAAGGTAACTAATGATAAAAGTGAGCACAAACGGTATTGAAATGCTAGGAAACAAGGCCTAAGGTTCATACTTTCACTAGTGCAAGTTCTCTCAACAATAATAACATAATTGGATCATATAGCTATCCCTCAACATGCAACAAAGAGTCACTCCAAAGTCACTAATAGCGGAGAACAAACGAAGAGATTATTGTAGGGCACGAAACCACCTCAAACTTATTCTTTTTGATCGATCTATTCAAGAGTCCGTAGTAAAATAACACGCAGCTATTCTTTCCGTTCGATCTATCATAGAGTTCGTACTAGAAAAACACCTTAAGACACAAATCAACCAAAACCCTAATGTCACCAAGATACTCCAATGTCACCTCAAGTATCCGTGGGTATGATTATACGATATGCATCACACAATCTCAGATTCATCTATTCAAACCGACACAAAGTACTTCAAAGAGTGCGCCAAAGTTTCTACCGGAGAGTCAAGACGAAAACGTGTGCCAACCCCTATGCATAAGTTCACGAGGTCACGGAACCCGCAAGTTGATCACCAAAACATACATCAAGTAGATCACGTGATATCCCATTGTCACCACAGATAAGCACATGCAAGACATACATCAAGTTTTCTCAAATCCTTAAAGACTCAATCCAATAAGATAACTTCAAAGGGAAAACTCAATCCATTACAAGAGAGTAGAGGGGGAGAAACATCATAAGATCCAACTATAATAGCAAAGCTCGCGATACATCAAGATTGTATCACCTCAAGAACACGAGAGAGAGAGAGATCAAACACATAGCTACTAGTACCTACCCTCAGCCCCGAGGGTGAACTACTCCCTCCTCGTCATGGAGAGTGCCCGGATGATGAAGATGGCCACCGGTGAGGATCCCCCCTCCGGCAGGGTGCCGGAACAGGGTCCCGATTGGTTTTTGGTGGCTACAGAGGCTTGCGGCGGCGGAACTCCTGATCTATTCTGTTCCCCGATGTTTTTAGGGTATATGGACATATATAGGCGAAAGAAGTCGGCCAGGGGAGCCACGAGGGTGGGGGCGCCCAGGGGGTAGGGCGCGCCTCCCTGCCTCGTGGCTTCCTCGAAGCATCCCTGACGTCTACTCCAAGTCTCCTGGATTGCTTCTGTTCCAAAAATAACTCTCCCGAAGGTTTCATTCCATTTGGACTCCGTTTGATATTCCTTTTCTTTGAAACACTGAAATAGGCAAGAAAACAATAATTTGGGCTGGGCCTCCGGTTAATAGGTTAGTCCCAAAAATGATATAAAAGTGTAAAGTAAAGCCCATAAACATCCAAAACAGGTAATATAATAGCATGGAACAATCAAAAATTATAGATACGTTGGAGACGTATCAAGCATCCCCAAGCTTAATTCCTGCTCGTCCTCGAGTAGGTAAATGATAAAAACAGAATTTTTGATGTGGAATGCTACCTAACATATTTCTCATTGTAATTTTCTTTATTGTGGCATGAATGTTCAGATCCAAATGATTCAAAATAAAAGTTCATATTGACATAAGAGATAGTAATACTTCAAGCATACTAACAAAGTAATCGTGTCCTCTCAAAATAACATGGCTAAAGAAAGTTCATCCCTACAAAATCATATAGTTTGGTCATGCTCCATTTTTGTCACACAAGAATGCTCTCATCTTGCACAACCCCGATGACAAGCCAAGCAATTGTTTCATACTTTAGTAATCTCAAACTTTTTCAACTTTCACGCAATATATGAGCGTGAGCCATGGATATAGCACTATGGGTGGAATAGAATATGATGATAGGGGTTATGTGGAGAAGACAAAAAAGAGAAAGTGTCACATCGACGCAGCTAATCAATGAGCTAGGGAGATGCCCATCGATTGATGTCAATGCAAGGAGTAGGGATTTCCATGCAACGGATGCACTAGAGCTATAAATGTATGAAAGCTCAACAAAAGAAACTAAGTGGGTGTGCCTCCAACTTGCTTGCTCACGAAGACCTAGGGCATTTGAGGAAGCCCATTGTTGGAATATACAAGCCAAGTTCTATAATGAAAAATTCCCACTAGTATATGAAAGTGACAAAAGAAGAAACTCTCTATCATAAAGATCATGGTGCTACTTTGAAGCACAAGTGTGGAAAAAGGATAGTAGCATTGTCCCTTTTTATTTCTCTTTTTTTATTTGGCCTTTCCTTTTTGGGGACAATGCTCTATTAATGATGATCACCACACTTCTATTTATTTACAACTCAAGGATTACAACTCGATACTAGAACAAAGTATGACTATATGAATGCCTCCAGCAGTGTACCGGGATGGGCAATGACTCATGAGTGACATGTATGAAAGAATTATGAACAGTGGCTCTGCCACAAATGCGATGTCAACTATATGATCATGCAAGGCAATATGACAGTGACAATGATGATGGGTGCCATAATAAACGGAACGGTGGAAAGTTGCATGGCAATATATCTCCGAATGGCTATGGAAATGCCATAATAGGTAGGTTTGGTGGCTGTTTTGAGGAAGATATAAGGAGGTTTATGTGTGATAGAGTGTATCATATCACGGGGTTTGGATGCACCGGCAAAGTTTGCACCAACTCTCAAGGTGAGAAAGGGCAATGCACGGTACAGAAGAGGCTAGCAATGATGGAAGGTGAGGGTGCGTATAATCCATGGACTCAACATTAGTCATAAAGAACTCACATACTTATTGCAAAAATCTACAAGTCGTCAAAAACCAAGCACTACGCGCATGCTCCTAAGGGGATAGATTGGTAGGAAAAGACCATCGCTCGTCCCTGACCGCCACTCATAAGGATGACAATCAAAGAACACCTCATGTTTCAAATTTGTTACACAACGTTTACCATACGTGCATGCTACGGGACTTGCAAACTTCAACACAAGTATTTCTCAAATTCACAACTACTCAACTAGCACAACTTTAATATCACTACCTCCATATCTCAAAACAATTATCAAGCATCAAATTGATCATAGCATCCAATTCACTTCTTATGATAGTTTTTATTATACCCAACTTGGATGCCCATCATATTAGGACCTATTTTATAACCATAGCAAATACCATGCTGTTCTAAAAGACTCTCAAAATAATATAAGTGAAGCATGAGAGATCAATAATTTCTACAAAGTATGATCATCTTATACAATAAAATATAGCATCATGTCTTGACCATATCACATCACAACATGCCCTGCAAAAACAAGTTAGACGTCCTCTACTTTGTTGTTGCAAATTTTACGTGGCTGCTACAAGCTGAGCAAGAACCGTTCTTACCTATGCATCAAAACCACAACGATAGTTCGTCAAGTTAGTGCTGTTTTAACCTTCTCAAGGACCAGGCATAGCCATACTCGGTTCAACTAAAGTTGGAGAAACTGACACCCGCCAGCCACCTGTGTGCAAAGCACGTCGGTAGAACCAGTCTCGCGTAAGCGTACGCGTAATGTCGGTCCGGGCCGCTTCATCCAACAATACCGCCGAACCAAAGTATGACATGCTGGTAAGCAGTATGACTTGTATCGCCCACAACTCACTTGTGTTCTACTCGTGCATATAACATCAACGCATAAAAGCTGCCTCGGATGCCAATGTTGGGGAACGTAGTTATTTCAAAAAAATTCCTACACACACGCAAGATCATGGTGATGCATAGCAACGAGGGGGGAGAGTGTGTCCACGTACCCTCGTAGACCGAAAGTGGAAGCGTTAGCACAACGCGGTTGATGTAGTCATACGTCTTCACCATCCGACCGATCATGTACCGAACGCATTGCACCTCCAAGTTCAGCACACGTTCAACTCGATGACGTCCCACGAACTCCGATCCAGCCAAACTTTGAGGGAGAGTTCCGTCAGCACGACGGCGTGGTGACGATGATGATGTTCTACCGATGCAGGGCTTCGCCTAAGCACCGCTACGATATGACCGAGGTGGATTATGGTGGAGGGGGGCACTGCACACGACTAAGATATCCAAGGGATCAATTGTTGTGTCTCTAGGGGGTCCTCCCTCCCCGTATATAAAGGAGTGGACAAGGGGGAGGGGGCCGGCCACCCTTGGCACGCCCCATGAGGAGTCCTACTCCCACCGGGAGTAGGACTCCCCCCCTTCCATGTTGGTGTAGGAGAGGAGAGGGAAGGAGAGAGAGGGGGAAAGGAAAGGGGGCGCTGCCCCCCTCCTTGTCCAATTCGGACTTGGGGGGTAGGGGAGTGCGGCTGCCCCTTGGCCGCCTCTCCTCTTCCACCACTTGGCCCATGAGGCCCAATAACCTCCGGGGGGTTTCGGTAACCCCCCGGTACTCCGGTATATATCCAATAACCCCCGGAACCATTCCGGTGTCCGAATATAGTCATCCAATATATCAATCTTCATGTCTCGACCATTTCGAGACTCCTCGTCATGTCTGTGATCACATCCGGGACTCCGAACTACCTTCGGTACATCAAAACACATAAACTCATAATATAACCGTCATCGAACTTTAAGCGTGCGGACCCTACGGGTTCGAGAACTATGTAGACATGACCAAGATACGTCTCCGGTCAATAACCAATAGCGGAACCTGGATGCTCATATTGGCTCCCACATATTCTACGAAGATCTTTATCGGTCAAACCGCATAACAACATACGTTGTTTCCTTTGTCATCGGTATGTTACTTGCCCGATATTCGATCGTCGGTATCTCAATACCTAGTTCAATCTCGTTACCGGCAAGTCTCTTTACTCGTTTCGTAATACATCATCCCGCAACTAACTCATTAGTTGCAATGCTTGCAAGGCTTAAGTGATGTGCATTACCGAGTGGGCCCAGAGATACCTCTCCGACAATCGGAGTGACAAATCCTAATCTCGAAATACGCCAACCCAACAAGTACCTTCAGAGACACCTGTAGCGCACCTTTACAATCACCCAGTTTTGTTGTGATATTTGGTAGCACACAAAGTGTTTCTCCGGTAAACGAGAGTTGCATAATCTCATAGTCATAGGAACATGTATAAGTCATGAAGAAAGCAATAGCAACATACTAAACGATCAAGTGCTAAGCTAACAGAATGGGTCAAGTCACTCACATCATTCTCCTAACGATGTGATCCCGTTAATCAAATGACAACTCTTTTTCTATGGCTAGGAAACAAAACCATCTTTGATCAACGAGCTAGTCAAGTAGAGGCATACTAGTGACACTCTGTTTGTCTATGTATTCACACATGTATCATGTTTCCGGTTAATACAATTCTAGCATGAATAATAAACATTTATCATGATATAAGGAAATAAATAATAACTTTATTATTTCCTCTAAGGCATATTTCCTTCACCATCTCGATCACCTCGTGATCAAAACCAAATGGTGATCATTCACGGATCACAAACGGACCAACCTCGTGGTCTTGTAACCAAACGGTGATCTTTCCGGCGATCACAACCATGACCAACACTTGGTCTCAAACGGTGATCTTTCCGCCGATCACTACCATGACCAACACTTGGTCTCAAACATCATCATCAACATCCTACCAATCTGTACTGCTCAAAATATCAACATATAAATCACCTATAAGTCATTTCGTCATGTGAGTGTTGATCGAACGGTGTGACCTAGTACGAACCCATGCCCATGACCGAGGACGCGGCTATCGATAGATTAAACACACACACTCTGCAGAGGTAGTGCACTTTACCCACACCATGGAACCCATGGCCTCGCACTCCCATTCGGGTGGACCAACGGCGTTCTGACAAAACCGATCTACTGCCATGACACTCTCCCGGCCACTCTGACTCACTCCCCACTAGGCTAGTCCAGAGTGGCCCCGTGTCTAGCAAAGACACCAACGGCCACCATCGTGGCCAAAACAATAAACCGTCCCAAACGGGGACAATCCGGATACAACAACTACGGGCACACAAGGCTTATATCCGCCTACCTGATCAGGGTAGCGCGCGCCCATAACCTTCCCGCGTGGGAGGCACCGGCGAGAGGCACGGCAATAGACCCAGTTAGGGCCTTCCCATAAAGGCAAATGTGGTTGCACTGGAGAAAGCCCGGTTCGGTGCCACCTGACCAACTTAATGACGGAATTTATCCCCAAAAATATAACTGTGATAACTGATACTCCAATATCAACTATCAAACTATAATCCAAGTCATACCAATATCCAACAAATAATCCAAAACATACCATCGACATAACAAAATACTCCAAGGATAGCACAACATCTCTATCATGATGAATCCAAGAACAATAATACCACTACTCAAATCTCAAGAACTAGCTACCCAACTATGATCCACATGCAAGCTTCATCTCCAACATCATACTCCAAAACCTAATATCAACTAGCATCATGATGAAAATAATACTAGCCGCTAATAATCCAGAGGCAACGTAATATCCAAAGTAATACCCGATACCATCATGAAAATAATCATAATAGCCACTAAGAATCCAAAGGCATATGTCATCCACATAATCATCAAAATATAAGTCCTAGAACTCCAAGCAATATCATGGCAATAGCAAGATCAAAACAAGACTACGAGAAATGCCATGAACAAATCACAAGTAGCTAGAACAATATTTTAAACAAGTTAAATAAAGAAACCATGTCACTGCATTGCAATCATGCAAATGGAGGGTGTGGCTTGCCTAGGGTGGAAGAAATCACCGGGAGAAAGTGCGAGAAGCTTGCGAAAAGAATCGCTGGAAAACGTTCATTCTCGGAGGGGCTGATTAAGCGCAAGGGCAAAATGGTCATTTGCAGAATGTTAACACATGGTGAAAATGATACCAACAGAACGGGCTCGACGAAAAGAAGAAGTGGGCTTTGGTATCACCTGATTTGGAGTTGGGAGTAAAAAGATATGATGTGTTTTCTGCTAGGGACCTATCTGTAATGAAAATATTTTCAAACAGGGCCTGGACAGAAAAACAGAAAGCGTATTAGAAGGAAATACGTTTTCTGAAAGTGAAAATGCATTTTGGGCTGAACTAGAGGAGGAATACGCTTTCGATAAGTGAAGACGTAATCCAGTGGATTAGGCCTCCACTTATCCAGCGTGGCAAAGGCGGGGTCGGGCGGCTATGAGACTTACAGGCGGGGTCCACTTTATCCTCTCTCTCTCTCCCCTCGGTCCTTCTTCCTCCTCCCGACGTGAAGAACACAGCAGCAGGGGAGGGGCGACACCGGCGACGGCCCGGCCAGCTCCGGTGGTCTTCGGCCGAGCTCCGGCCACTGGAGGGTTCAGGAGACGACGACACGTCCGACCAGGGGGAGAGCAGGCGCCGGGGAGGCCTAGGGTGGCCGCGGCTGGAGGCAACAGAGAGCACAGCCGACGGCGGCCTTTCTATGGAGGCGCGGCCACAGGACCTCCGGCAACGAACTGAGGGTGAGGAAGACTCGCGGGGCAGAGTGGAGTCGCCTGGTGGTGGAGAAGAGGAGAGGGAGGGCTCGGGTGGCCGGAATTTAGGAGCACCCGAACGACAGCCATGGTGGCGATGGGAGGGAATGAGAGCTCCTCGAGCTCGGGGAAGTAGCTAGGCGGGGCACTGGGAGTGAGGGGAGGCGAGTGGTGTGCTCAGAGAGGCTCGGGGAGGGCTATAAATAGGCGGGGCGACGGCATGGGCTCGGGTGCCGCCGGGCACGTCCGGCCGAGGCTCTGTCGACGGCCAGCGAGCACGGGAGGGCGCGGGAACACGACGAGCCATTGATTCAGAGCTCACGGAGGGGTAGGCGACGCCGGAGAGTAGAGGAAGAGGCCGAAACGAGCTCGGAGCCAAACAGAGCACAGTGCACCCGTGGGCGAGCGTCGGCGAGCGTCGGTGAGGAAGCTGCCACAGGGGGAGAGGCGTCCAGGGGGACGGCGACGATGCAGGCTAGCTGTTGGACATGCTCATGCACGCGAAGACGACGAGAGGAGGAGGGGCCCGAGCACAAATGGCCACTGGATGCGGCCACTTCACACAGAGCGCGTGCACTGTGGTGCCATTTACATGGTCACCACGTGCACTGGCATGTAGCGGGGGAGATGGGCTTGACCATGTTGTCTAGTGGTAAGTCCTTCCTGGGTAGGTTCCTACTGCGGTGGTAGTTTGGTGAAAAAGGCTCTGGTTAAATGGTAATCACCCTCTGAAGTTTACTGCAGTAAACTTGGATGAGAACAGCTGATCAACAGGAAGGTGATTGGGATCAATGGAGTTGTCTGAGAGGTTTAGGGTAAGAAGGACTTTCATCCTGGTAACTTTGAGGATATTTGGATGAAGATTTAATGTAGTTGTTTTGCAACTGACTGAAATGGTCCAGAAACATGATCAGGAAGGTGCACTCACATGGTGATGCCACGTGGGCTGAAATTTGGCAAGGCTTAGTGATTTGATCATATAAAGATGCTGTAAAAGTTTCATACCAATTGGATTCACCAAAATGGTACTTGCTTCACAAACATCCTTGCTGACCAGAAACTTCCAATAATTTTGGAGAGGAAATGGCTTAATGAAATGGTGCCAAATTTGATGGAGAGATGTTATTTGGGTACGAGAACAATCTGGTATTTTCTCAGAATTAATGAAGCAATATAAAATGCACTTGCTTCACAACCTGAAAAAATTGCCAGAATCAAAGATTTGGTCCTGTGCTCAAATAGATCAAGGGATGGAGCTGAAATTTTGAGGAGGCTAATAATATGAGCACATGAAGAGGCATGCAAAATTTCAACTCATTTGGGTACTCCTAGGTAGCACTTCCTTCACAATGCCTTATGTCTGACAGAAAGTTTGAAAAATTGCCGAGGAAGATTGACTAGGCAAATAAAGTTGAATTTTGGCATTAGGCAATGATTTGGACATAAGAACATGCCCAAAAGGTTTTGGAGCAATCAAGAAAGGATAGGTGGCACTTCCTTCACAGAAAGGCACACTGGACAGAATTGAAGAATAATTTTTGGAGATTTATTCTTGGGCTAGGACAGGAAAGTTTGGTCATATTTGAGCAACATATGACCCAAAGGAATTATGAGAATTATTTGGGAATTTATGGATGGACAGAAATATAGGTTGCTTCACAACCTAGGGCAGACAGGGTTATTCCTTTAATAGAAAAAGGAATTTTCCCTAGAAAAAGAAATTAGAGTTTGGTCAAGCAGTTAAGTGACATGATCTTGGCAAGGTTTTGAGAATGATGAGCCACTTGGGAGAGGAAATGAAGATGATTTCCCAGGTGGCAAGGCCACAAAACCACCCCAAAAAGAAAAACAGAGCAAAAACCAATCAAATTAAAAGAAAAAGAAAAGGGCCAAAATCCAGGCTGTTACAGAAACCTACTCCGGCCACACGTCCGTTCATGAGCGGGCCGGAATTAAACGCAACACCGGCTGAGCTCCTCCCGTCCTCCCTCAGTTTAAACGAGGCCAGACGCCGGCCAAGCTCCTACCGTCCGCCCTCTATTTACATGAGGCCAGACAGACAGCGGGGTAGAATCGAACCCCTCCGCCGCTCCCCCATCTCCTCCTTCACCATTTTCTCCACTCTTTCGATGGCTTCCGAGGAGCCGTTCTCCGGCATATTACCCGGTTGGGTGGCCCGCCGAGCCCTCCGGATACGGGCGAGGCCGCTCGGTGCTTCACCAACCTCGCTTGGCCCGACGGAGCTAGTTGCCTCCCCAAGCAGGCACGTGGTTCAGCAACTCGCCGCTCTAGTTCAGCTCAATGAGGAGTGGCGAGTTGCTCCACGCTGGCACGACGGCAAGCACACCGGTACGGGCGTCGTCGCTGCCGCGTCGTACGGCACCTCCCGTGTCTATGGGCGCGCCTCCCGTGCCTGTGGCAGCGCCATGCAGGCAGAGACAGAAGTCGGGTGCGTGGACAGTGATGAGTCGGTGGCCAGCTTCTTCGTGTCCGCCGCCATCATCGAGGAGAAGTAGAACACAGGAGGCCGCCTCCACTTGGGTCCCATGAAGGCCGCCGCCGAGGCGACGACTGCGCATTCAGGTGGTTTCTTTGCTTCTTCGTCTCTTCCGAGGACCTTCGTCGACCCCGCAAAGTGTCTGCCGGACATGAGGAAGACAAAGGGATCCACGGGAGGCCATTTAGATTATGTACTCCCTCTCCAGCTGGCGGGAAATTTTTGTTCTAAGAATGGATAAATTGTATGTATCTATAACTAAAATAAGTCTAGATACATCCATTTCTAGGACAAGTATTTCCGGACGAAGGGAGTATTAAGTATACCAAGAGAGCCGGATTGGCACCGCTTAGTTCATATAAATGTAATGAAATCCATCATGTTTATATGAAGATCCGGCTTTTTATACGAAATCCTTCATGCTTATATGAAATCAGTCCGTGTTTGCATGAATTTCATCTGGTTGGTTAGAGTTGTGAAAATGTATGCCGCTGGCGTTTGATGTCGTCCTCCATGGAAGGAAGCGGGAGGAAATTTGCCGGCTGCCGTTGGAGATGCTCTTATGCTGGAAATAATAGAGTGACATCCAATCCATTTGAGTTAATTGCGTGTATGATTGTCCCTCTATAAAAAGTTAATAGCATGTACAGTGTACACGTGACTTGCAGGGTGGCTATAGCTTCGTACAGAAAGTTAAAAAGAAACAAGTCCATCCTTAATCTTGTATTCTAAGTACTCTGTGGGTTCCATTGTCAGTACAGTAGAGAAAGAACTATATATTAAATAATTAATATATAATATAAAAATCTAAAGTTAAAGACAGAATTCGAACTCATGTCATCGCGTTGCGAGCATCCGGCGCTAACCAGTCCAACACATTTTTGTTGTAGACATTGCTGGAGATATATCTCCATGTCTACTCTTATAATCCATCCGTTCCTAAATATTTGTCTTTTTCAGATTTCAAATGGACTACCACATACGGATGTGTATGTAGACATATTTTAGAGTGCAGATTCACTCATTTTGCTCCATATGTAGTCACTTGTTGAAATCTCTAAAAAGACAAATATTTAGGAACGGAGGGAGTAGAAAACAGAGTTGGTGATGATGGTGTGCGTGCCATCCTGCAATATAGTCCGTCGGATTTATATCTAACGGATAGGAAGAAAACTATGGCAATTTTGCAAAAATATACCCACACCTCTCTCCACGTTCACAAATACGGCCTTCCCCCGTTCATCCTTTTCTCTCAAAAGATAAACTACTCATACAAATGCATCTCGATGTTCCGTGCAACGCACGGGCATCTAGCTAGTTTCTTTTAAAATAGTTACTGCGATAATTGGGTTGAAGTGATATATTCTATGTCTGCCCCGAATGATTTCGGATTCACTAGTAGTAACAAAGAAAAGGTTGCCTTCTTAATTAACAGAAAACAGGGTGAAAACTATCACATGAGGCCGGTAAAAATGAGGCACACTGGGTTTAGCATCATCGTCACTACAGCTGTGCGCGCGCGATAAGTCTACATATCGAGGGGGCTACTGAGCGAGGCACAAAGACACAATGTTCGAGAGAGAAACCAATTGACAGATTACAATCAGATCGAGTTGTCACCCTACTGCTATCATTGTTGGGGTGGGGGGAGGGGAAGGGAGAGAAAGACTGTGACGCCCGGATAATCAAGCTACAGTAAACCTCTGCTAATGATGCCACATCACCAGAGTTACTCTTGCTAATCTCGCGTTAGTTCGAAACCGATTCAAATTCAAATTCAAAAGAAAAGCAAACAACAAAAGTTCTCAAAAAAAATTAAAACTAAAATGTTCGGGTTGTTTCAAATAAATCGTAAGCAATTATGGTGGAGAAACCAAACTTTTATATAATGCTTAAATTAACTATAAGGATTTAAACAGTAGCAAAAACAATTAATTAAATGCCTTTTACTAATAATAAATTACTAAACTATTTTATTTTGTCACCAAACTTTTTGTGGCATTGGGGTATTTTCTAACACTAATTTAGGTACTACTTGTATATTTTATAAAACAAAAATATATAGAAAATAAATAGAAAATGATAAATAGAAAACAAATAAGAGCAAAACAAAAGGACCCCCACCACTGGGCCTCGACCCAGCTGGCCATCCAACCAGGCCGGCCCACCTAACCCTTGCTTAACCCCCTGCCTCCCCCGTGACCTAGCCACTACCCAGTCGCCCCCCCCCCCCCACGATCCCCTTCTCCCCTCCCCGCACGATCTGGATCGGGCGCACGCCCTGCCCCCCGACGCGGTCGCTCCCGCCCTCGCCCGGAGCCTCCGTCGGCGCTCACCGCCGCCGCCTCGTCAGGCCACCACCTCGCCGGTGTCGGTGCCGCCTCACCAGACCGCCACCTCGCCCTTGCCACCCCGCCCAGGGCTACCTCGCTGCCGTGCCGCCGTCCCCAATGCCCTAGGACCGCCTCGCCGTCGCCGTTCGCCGGAACTGCGTCCTCGACCTCCCCCTCGACGGACTCCGTCAACCCTCGCCGCCCGTACCCCTGCATCGGGGGTGAGCCCCTTCCCCCCCTCCCGCTACTTTCCTCGCACACACACGTCGCCCATGCGTGGCCACGCGCCCGCGCTGTCCCCGTCGCAGTCACCATCCCCTCCTAGCTCCAGCGCGCGCGCACCGCACCAGCCGTCCCCGCGTCGTCCCGCTCCTCGCGCCCACCATCGCGGCGCCCGCCCGCCTGCCTCGCTCCCCCTGTCGCCCGCTTCCCCGCTGCTGCCTACCTCGCACGCCCGCTGCACGCGCCGGCCGCCCGCTGCAGCGCGCGCCCGCCGCTCCGCTCGCCCCTCACGCGAGCCTGCGCCGCCCCGCGGCCAACTCCGGCGCTATGCCGCGCCTCGGCGGCCGTCGCCCGCTCACCCGGGTTCGCCCTGACGGGCGCGTACCCGCAGCTGCTTAGCCCAGTGCCCGCTAGGCTCCCCCAGAGCCACTGACCAGTGGCCCCACGCCCCTGAGAATAAAAAAAAGAATTAAAAAAATTATATATATAAATAATAATAATAATAATAATAAAAATAATAATAATATATTAAAAATAATTAATTAATTAAAGAATTAATTAACCTAATTAATTTTTTCTTAATTAAACTAATCTAATAACTAAACTAATTAAACTGTTAGTTAATTAATTAATCAGTCAATGACAGGTGGGTCCCGCACGTCAGTTTGACCCAGTCAACGCCCTATTGACTGCTGACATCATGCTGACGTCATGATGACATCAGCAGGCACTATTCTGGATAATGTTGAATTAAATAAATTAAATACATTCTAAAATGATTTAAAACTTTAGAAAATCATATAAAATAAACCGTAGCTCAGATGAAAATACTTTCTACATGAAAGTTGCTCAGAACGACGAGACGAATCCGGATACGCACTATGCTCGCAACTTTCCCCCTCCGGTCCGTCTGTCCGAAAACGCGAAACAGCGGGAATACTTTCCCGGATGTTCCCCCCCCTTCGCCGGTACCACCTACTGTCGCGTTAGGACACACCTCGCACTGTTCATTGTCATGTCACGCATCGTCATGCTTATGTTTGCATTGTATTTACTGTTTCTTCCCCCCTCTTCTCTCCGGTAGACTACGAGACCGACACTGCTGCTGCCCAGTTCGACTACGAAGTTGACGACCCCTCCTACTTGCCAGAGCAACCAGGCAAGCCCCCCCCCCCTTGATCACCAGATATCGCCTAGTCTTCTCTATACTGCTTGCATTAGGGTAGTGTAGCATGTTACTGCTTTCCGTTAATCCTATATTGATGCATAGCCTGCCTTTGCTTCTACTGTTGATACCTTTACCTGCAATCCTATTGCTTAGTATAGGATGCTAGTGTTCCATCAGTGGCCCTACACTCTTGTCCGTCTGCCATGCTATACTACTGGGCCGTGATCACTTCGGGAGGTGATCACGGGTATATACTATATAATTTATATACATGACACAAGTGGTGACTAAAGTCGGGTCGGCTCGTTGAGTACCCGCAAGTGATTCTGATGAGGGGGCTGAAAGGACAGGTGGCTCCATCCCGGTAGAGGTGGGCCTGGGTTGCCAACGGCCCCCGACTGTTACTTTGTGGCGAAGCGACAGGGCAGGTTGAGACCGCCTAGGTGAGAGGTGGGCCTGGCCCTGGTCGGCGTCCGCGGTTACTTAACACGCTTAACGAGATCTTGGTATTTGATCTGAGTCTAGCCATTTGGTCTATACGCACTAACCATCTACGCGGGAGTAGTTATGGGTATCCCGGCGTCGTGGTATCAGCCGAAGCCTTCGTGACGTCAGCGACTGAGTGGCGCGTGCCGTGTTGGACCACTTTGACGTAACAGCCGTGATCGTGCGGGTTGCTAGGTCTGCTCACGGCCGCGTTCGCAACGTGCAGGTGTGCATAGGGCGATGGGCCCAGACCCCTGCGCGCATAGGGTTAGACCGGCGTGCTGACCGCTCTGTTGTGCTTAGGTAGGGCTGCGACGCGTTGATCTTACGAGGCCGGGCATGACCCAGAAAAGTGTGTCCGGCCAAATGGGATCGAGCGTGTTGGGTTATGTGGTGCACCCCTGCAGGGAAGTTTATCTATTCGAATAGCCGTGTCCCTCGGTAAAAGGACGACCCGGAGTTGTACCTTGACCTTATGACAACTAGAACTGGATACTGAATAAAATACACCCCTTCCAAGTACCAGATACAACCCGGTGATCGCTCTCTAATAGGGCGACGAGGAGGGGATCGCCGGGTAGGATTATGCTATGCGATGCTACTTGTAGGACTTCAATCTACTCTCTTGTACATGCTGCAAGATGGAGATGTCCAGAAGCGTAGTCTTCGACAGGACTAGCTATCCCCCTTTTATTCTGGCATTCTGCAGTTCAGTCCACTGATATGCCCCTTTACACATATACCCATGCATATGTAGTGTAGCTCCTTGCTTGCGAGTACTTTGGATGAGTACTCACGGTTGCTTTTCTCCCTCTTTTCCCTTTTCTATACCGGATTGTCGCAACCAGATGCTGGAGTCCAGGAGCTAGAGATCCCGAGGATGATGCTACATGGAGTTCGGCTTTGAGGAGTAGTTAGGAGGGTCCCAGGCAGGAGGCCTTGCCTTTTCGATCGTTGCTACTTTTGTGCTAGCCTTCTTAAGGCAAACTTGTTTAACTTATGTCTGTACTCAGATATTGTTGCTTCCGCTGACTCGTCGGTGATCGAGCAATTGTATTCGAGCCCTCGAGGCCCCTGGCTTGTATTATGATGCTTGTATGACTTATTTATGTTGTAGAGTTGTGTTATGATATCTTCCTGTGTGTCCCTGACCTTGATCGTACACATTTGCGTGCATGATTAGTGTACGGTCAAATCGGGGGCGTCACAAGTTGGTATCAGAGCCGACTGCATGTAGGAATCCCCTTTCCAACTCCTTGGCCGAAGTCGAGTCTAGTCAGTAAAAAAAACTTTTACTAACATGGCTGTGTGGCTTACGGGCCCACGTCGCCATTTGGTGGTATTAGGATCTTTTACTCCTTGCCTATACTCTGGGACTCTGATCTCTCTTCTATTCGGGTTAAATGATTTTACTAAATCTAACATTAGGATCTCGTTATCACTTTCACCCGGAGAGCCCCTTATTACTGATGATCGTCTGTTGCACGTGAAGACCCTGAAGATACTCTCCGCTGATAACCCGAGAACTTGTGTTCATCGCTTTTGCAATTCCCTTTCATCGATAAAATCCTATGGATAACCACGTATACTCGCCATTCATACAATGTTTCCCAAATGATCTTGTTATTACAAGATACCCCGAAATTCTCTCTGTTGTTCCGAGAATCCGTTGAGCTTACTACCTTGCTGTTCATTGTCACCTGAATACCCCTACGGATAATCCTCGCACTTACCGAGTATCCGCTCATCCCCAGTTGATTCAAGTATTTCACAAAAGTGTTCAAAATATCATTCGATCTTCCGAAAATCTCCAGGAGCCTGTTGCTCTTGAAATTCTTGCTTACTAGCATTATGGTTAATCCATAAGTCTATAATCTTATTGGCATCTCTTGTCATTATCATTTTGAGTCCGTTGATTCAATTTGTTGCGAATGCTCGCAATCCTCAATCAGATCCTAGAATGCTTCCTTCTGGCTCAAACGTCATTTTTAACATGAGCTGGTTCTCGACCTATCAAATTGCCATGGATTGTACCCCTAAGCCTACTCAACTTATCCATCCTTGATCAGAGCATTGCTTCTGACCCCATGATTTGGAAATCATAATTCTTTTGCATTTGAACTTTGAGTTAGTCAGTTGTTTCTATAATCAGATCTCCTTGCATTCTTCTTCCTCTAGTTGAGTACCTGTAACACCCCGCATGTAACTTGCCATATTTGTAACTCCGACTCTTGCCATTTTCGGCTATGTGTTATGTTTTTCACTCCGTTGTCGGGTTTTGTCTTTCGTTTTGTATTTTGTCATGTCATGGATTTTCATATCATGTCATCATGTGCATTGCATTTGCATACGTGTTCGCCTCATGCATCCGAGCATTTTTCCCGTTGTCCGTTTTGCAATCCGGCGCTCCTATCTCCTCTGGTGCACCCCTCTTGTTTTCTTTCGTGTGCGTGTGTCAAACTTTCTCGGAATGGACCGAGGCTTGTCAAGTGGCCTTAATATACCACCCGGAGACTACCGATCAAGTTTTGTTCCATTTGGAGGTCGTTTGGTACTCCAACGGTTAACCGGGCATCCGCAAAGTCCATTTGAGTGTCCAGCAAAAACCCCCTCAAAACCAGCCCAAAACCCCCCAAACTCTCTTCCATGCTCTAGGTCGTTCGATCACGATCGTGTGGGCGAAAACCGCACCTCATTTGGAGCCTCCTAGCTCCCTCTACCTATAAATAGGTGGGCATCCCGAAAAACGAAATTGCAGTCTAACCCTAGCGTTTTCCACCTCGCGCCGCCGGACAACGTCCGCCCGCGCCGGACAACGTCCGCCGCACCGCCCGGCCAACCAGTGCGCGCCACGTCGCCTCCTCCTCTCTCCCCAAGGCGGGGCCCGTCCGAGCCCACATCGCCGGCGCCCGAGCCCGCGCTCTCCTCTCCTCCGCGCAGGCGACCGAGCCCGCCGCCGCCGACCGCCGACCGCCGCCGCCCGCGAGCCCGCTGGCGCCGCCGCCTGCCGGTGCTGCCGCGCCGCCCCTCCGGTCTCCTCCTCCCCCGCCGGTGCTGCCTCTCGGCCCCGCCGTCGTCCTCCATCGCCATCGCCGGCCGCCCGCCGAAGTCCTCAGATTTCATCAGCAAGTGCTCCTGTTCCCGATGCTATAACTTCTTGCATGTAGCTCCTCTTCGCGCGTGTAATATGCCAAATTGTTCGTCTCGTGATGCTCTTCATTTTGTTCAATTGCACCATGTTCATTAGAGGTCATCTTGATGCCCAAATCTCTGTTGGAAGAGGGCTAGTTGCTGTTATTCTCTGGTTCTTATCAGAACTTGGAGATTTGTCATTTTTGTATCATTTAATGTGTGCATCTTTTGAGCATGAGCTCTACATGTGTTTTGAAGTATGCCATGCCATCTTTCCAGTGGTGTAGTCCATGTATTTTTGTGATCCCTGTGGTGACTAGCACAAGCATGCAAAGTAGGCTCCGTAATATTTCTGATTTCAGGGACTTGGTGATTTCTCTAAGTCCTTGTCTGCTGTAATTTTGTTGCCATGTAAACTTGATGCTACAGAGAGATCCATGCATATTCTGGAGATGTTCATTAAGGATGTTTTGTAGATATAGTTGTATTTGATCCATTCCTGCAATTGTTTGCAATTATGGAATCGATAGCGTGACTCAAGCTTGCTCTACTTTTGCTATAAAATATTTCTGGCAGATTCTTAACAGGATATGCAATTTTGCCAAGCTTATTGTAGTTGATCCATACATGCTATGCTATTGTTCTTGCCATGGATAGCTTCATAAACATGCCATCTTGCTGTAGGTATGCTTGGTTTGTCATGCATTTCTCTGTAGTGAGTGCATCAAGCTCACAAAGAGGCCTACATATTATTATTTCTACCATGCTCTGTTTTCTGCTAAGTCTGAAACCTGATAACGAAACTTGCTATGTTTACATGCTTTGCATCATATCTTCTGGTCCTTTTTGGCTTATGGTCAGTAAGGGACTTTTGTCATGTGCATTTATTAGAACACTTCCATGCCTTGTTTTGCTATGTTAAGTTCCTGTAGCATGTTGATTTCGTGCTCTGAACATTGCTACCTGATGCTGTTTTCTGCCATGTCCAGTTTTTTCACTAGGTCTGTGAACCTGTAATCTTTTGCACTTTTGCCATGCATGTTTGAGCTTGATATGTTGTGATCTAGCCATAGCTCAGTGTTCATCTTTGGTCAAGCATCTCCTGTAGTTTACTGTCATGTGGTTTGTTGCTATGTTGGGGTGCCGTAGCATTGTTGCTTGTTGCATTTTAAGTGCTATCTTGCTGTTTACCGCAGATTAGTGTCATTCTTGTTTTGCTTGCCATTTGCAAACCTTGCATCCGATTCCGGTGATCTTATATCTATTTCGACCGAAATCATCTCATCTTTCCAGTGGCATTCTTGGTTTGCCAAGTTACTGCCATGTTCATCATTTTCCTTCCGGAGCACGCATATGCATCGCATATCATATCTTGCATATCATACATGTTTTGCATCATGTTGTTTGCGCTTTTCTCGTTGTTGATTGTGGTTCCGTTTGTTTGTGTTCTTGTCTTGGGTAGAGCCGGGAGACGAGTTCGTGAACGAGGAACCTGTCGAGTACGCTTACGAGGATCAAGCTTTCGACAACACTGAGAACCTTGCAGGCAAGATGACCACCCCTCGAAATCACTTCTATCTTTGCTTTGCTAGTTGTTCGCTCTATTGCCATGCTCCGCTACCTATCACTTGCTATATCATGTCACCCATTTTAGCCATGTCAGCCCTAACCATCCTTTCCTAGCAAACCGTCGTTTGGCTAAGTTACCGCTTTTGCTCAGCCCCTCTTATAGCGTTGCTAGTTGCAGGTGAAGTTGAAGTTTGTTCCATGTCGGAACATGGATATGTTGGGATATCACAATATCTCTTATTTAATTAATGCATCTATATATATTTGGTAAAGGGTGGAAGGCTCGGCCTTATGCCTGGTGTTTTGTTCCACTCTTGCCGCCCTAGTTACTGTTATACCGGGATTATGTTCCTTGAGTTTGCGTTCCTTACACGGTCGGGTGATTTATGGGACCCCCTTGACAGTTCGCCTTGAATAAAACTCCTCCAGCAAGGCCCAACCTTGGTTTTACCATTTGCTACCTAAGCCTTTTTCCCCCGGGTTTTCGCGCGCCCGAGGGTCATCTTTTTTTAACCCCCCCCCCCCCCGGGCCAGTGCTCCTTCGAGTGTTGGTCCGAACCGAGCATCCTGCGGGGCCACCTCGGGGAAACTCGAGGTCTGGTTTTACTCGTAGCTTGACTTATCCGGTGTGCCCTGAGAACGAGATATGTGCAGCTCCTATCGGGATTTGTCGGCACATTCGGGCGGCTTTGCTGGTCTTGTTTTACCATTGTCGAGATGTCTTGAAAACCGGGATTCCGAGACTGATCGGGTCTTTCCGGGAGAAGGTTTATCCTTCGTTGACCGTGAGAGCTTATGATGGGCTAAGTTGGGACACCCCTGCAGGGTATTATCTTTTGAAAGCCGTGCCCGCGGTTATGAGGCAGATGGGAATTTGTTAATGTCCGGTTGTAGATAACTTGTCACTTGACCCAATTAAAATACATCAACTGCGTGTGTAGCCGTGATGGTCTCTTCTTGGCGGAGTCCGGGAAGTGAACACGGTCTGAGTTATGTATGACATAAGTAGGTGTTCAGGATCACTTCTTGGTCAATGCTAGATGACGTCCGTTCCGTTGCTTCTCTTCTCGCTCTCATTTGCGCAAGTTAGCCACCATATATGCTTTTGCCGCTGCAGCTCCACCTCACTACACCATCCTTTCCTTTAAGCTTAAATAGTCTTGATCTCGCGGGTGTGAGATTGCTGAGTCCCCGTGACTCAAGATTCTACCAAAACAGTTGCAGGTGCCGACGATGCCAGTGCAGATGATGGCGTCGATCTCAAGTGGGAGTTCGACGAGGAACGTGGTCGTTACTATGTGTCTTTTCCTGATGATCAGTAGTGGAGCCCAGTTGGGACGATCGGGGATCTAGCATTTGGGGTTGTCTTATTTTCATCTGGATTTTGACCGTAGACGGTCTATATGATTGTATTTTGGATGATGTATGAATAATATTTATGTATTGTGTGAAGTGGCGATTGTAAGCCAACTCTTTATCCCATTCTTGTTCATTACATGGGATTGTGTGAAGATAACCCTTCTTGCGACAAAACCACTATGCAGTTATGCCTCTAAGTCGTGCCTCGACACGTGGGAGATATAGCCGCATCGTGAGCGTTACAAGTTGGTAATCAGAGCCATCCCCGACTTAGGAGCCCCCTGCTTGATCGAATCGCTGGCGTTGTTGAGTCTAGAATAAAAATGTTTTGAGTCTTAGGATTATATATATCGGAGAGTAGGATTCTTTTTACTCCTCAGTCCCTTCGTCGCTCTGGTGAGGTCTCCTGACGTAGAAGTTTTGACTTTTCTCTCCTCAAATTTCACTAAAAAAATTTAGGATCACGCAGGTATCTTGGAATCGTTCCGATGGATTTGTGACGAGAACATTGTTCTTGGTGCCTCCTGTCATTTAGGGGTTGTGGCAGTGTCCCGGGGAGTTGAGCTCCGAGGTATTGTCGTCACAATTTTATCGTTGCAGTTCTGGAATACCTGAGTTTCGCCGACATCGAAATCTCTTTTATGCAGTTGTTCGTGAGATCACCTCGACGCCACCCAGTACTGGGGCGCGAGTTCGGGAGTATTGCCATAAGTTGTATAACGGATGTTTTTCGAAGGTTGAGGTAAACGATTTCCGAAGGTTTCTTGGTTATGTGTTGACGGATGGATACAGCTGGATCTAGGGATTGCTAGTTTGGGTGATATATTTTGTGTCCCCTGTATCCCCTACACCAGATTGCATAACCAGAAAGTTTCGGGAGTTTATAAGTGGGAATTCTAGTAGCCTTAGGATATCTTTCCGACAGACGCATGATATGAGATTGGGGTTCGACGTCTAGTGATCCGCCTTTCCACGGTTGATTTTACAGTGGTCTCGTTGTGTCTTAAAGAGTCCATGGCTTTGCCGACTCGGGGACGCTTCGTATGTCATGTGCACAGCCTTGTACATGATGGTGCTGTACGATTGAGCCCGTGTGGGCCCCACCACGAAAACTTCGGGCGAAATCTCTATCATATGTTTGTTCCGGCTTATTCTGCAAGCCAATACTTTGTTTTATTTTGTATTGTGGTATTCGAGTTACTTCGAATTCATATGATCATTCCATATCTTTTTCAAGTGGCTTCTCAACTTATGGAAGTGTGATGATTTACTACGGAATTCATTCGTTCATCTTCGTTCGAATGTTTATTGTGAAGACTATATGTTGCAATTTCTATCCGTTGATTCTACTTATCTATTTGTCTATCAAGATGCTAATGGATGTCACCCACTTCAGGATGGCTCCGCCAACGGTCAGAATCGGATCGCAATGAAGGGAGTCAAGCGAACCCTCCGCCACCACCTCCACCTCCAGAGGCATGGCAAGCAATCATGGCAGCCACCAACGCCAATGCTCAGATGATTCTGCAACTCTTGCAAGAACGTACTCAAGGGCAAGGCAATCAAGGCAATCAAGGTCAAGGCAACAATCAGTTTCACTTTGCCACTCTCAACCAGTTTCTCGCAAATCAGCCCAAGTCTTTCAGCTACTGTGCCGAGGCCACGGATGCCGATGATTGGCTCGTGGACATCAACAAGCATTTTGAATGTAGCAATGTCAGGCCTGAGGACTTTGTCAAGTTCGCTTCTTTCCAGCTCAAGGACCAAGCTGCTGATTGGTTTCAACAATACAAAGATTCCAGAGGAGGTAGTGTGATCACTTGGACTGACTTCTGTCGGGACTTCAAAGCGCACCACATTCCACAAAGTGTTGTTGAGAGAAAGCGTGAGGAGTTTCGCAATCTCAAGCAAGGCAACATGTCTGTGTATCAATACAACATTCTGTTTCAGAAACTTGCTCGCTTCGCTAAACAAGACGTTCCTGGTGAAAAGAGCATGATCTATCACTTCAGAGGTGGCCTTAAAGAGGATCTGCAGTTAGCTCTCATTCTTGTTGAGCCTACTCACTTTGATCAATTCTACAATATGGCACTGAAGCAAGAGGCTGCTCAGCTCAAGTGTGAGGCTTCTAAGAAGAGAGTCAGAGACGCAGTTCAGTCTTCTTCTTCCTCACTTGTGACAGCTAAGCAACAGAAGTCTTGGTTGCCTCCTCCTCCTCCGTTTCGTCAGCCTTATCAGCAGAAGAACAAAGGTGGCCATGGTTCTTCCAACTCTTCCAACTCTGGCTATCAGAACAAGTCTCAGAATCAAGCTCCAAAGTCCAATGCTCCTTATCACCGTCCACTCTCAGAGGTGACTTGCAACAAATGTCAGCAGAAAGGTCACTATGCTAACAAGTGCTTCAACCAGAGGCGTCTTCCTCCTCCTCCTCCTGTCAGATCTTCCAGCAATGCAGTGGTCAAGCATAATCCAAAGTCTGCAAAGGTGAACATGATGAATGCAGCTCAAGCGGAGGAATCTACTGATGTGAGAATGGGTAATCTTCCTGTTAATGATATTCCCGCAAAAGTTCTTTTTGATACTGGTGCATCGCTTTGTTTCATGTCAAGACCGTTTTTTGCCAAGCATGAATTCACTTGTTCTCATCTGAGTAAACCCATGGATGTCGTTTCTCCGGGTAAACGTTTGAGTTCTAGTATGATGGTTCCGGATGTTTCCATCAAGATGGGTGACTATAAATTCCAGTCTTCTCCAATTGTTCTTGGTGACTCGGATATTGATCTTATTCTCGGGATGGACTGGCTTTCTAAGCACAAGGCTCAACTTGATTGTGCAGCCAGGGAAATTCAATTGACACACTCGTCTGAGGATGTGATTGTTTTTGCCGCTCGCGATGAAACCATTCGGTTTTTCTCTCTCAACGAGAAGGGCGAATTGAATGCCATCTCTCAAATTCCAGTCGTTTGCGAGTATCAAGATGTCTTTCCAGAAGAGCTTCCGGGTATGCCTCCTCATCGGCCAGTTGAGTTCGTTATCGAACTAGAGCCTGGCACTGAACCCGTTTGCAAGCGTCCATACAAGCTTGGACACAACGAGCTGAAGGAATTGAAGAAACAGCTCGATGAACAAGAACGTCTGGGTTTGATCAGACCGAGTTCTTCTCCATGGGGTTGTGGTGTTCTTTTTGTCAAGAAGAAGGATGGCACGGACCGACTTTGTGTCGACTACGGTCCATTGAACAAGAAGACAATCAAGAACAAGTATCCACTTCCCAACATCAATGAGCTATTTGAGCAACTCAAAGGGGCTAAAGTATTCTCGAAGCTTGACCTTCGTATGGGTTATCATCAGATTCGCATTCGTGAAGAAGATATCCCCAAGACAGCATTCAGAACAAGCTTTGGTTCTTATGAATATACTGTCATGTCTTTCGGCGTTGTCAATGCTCCTCCAGTGTTCTCTCGGATGATGAATTTCATCTTCAACCCCTATACCAATGAATTCGTTCTGGTGTATCTCGATGATATCTTGGTCTTCTCCAAGAATAAGCAGGACCATGCCAAACATTTGCGATTGGTGCTCGACAAGCTCAGAGAGTATCAATTCTATGCGAAGTTCTCCAAATGTGAGTTTTGGCTCGATGAAGTTCTTTTCCTTGGTCACATCATCTCTGCCAAGGGCATCGCTGTTAACCCCGAGAAGGTGTCCGTAGTTGTGGATTGGGAACCTCCTCAAAATGTCAAGCAGCTTCGCAGTTTTCTGGGTCTTGCAAGCTATTGTCGAAGATTCGTTGAGAATTTCTCCAAGATTGCAAAGCCTCTTTCCAACCTCCTACAGAAGCATGTGAAATATGTCTGGTCTCCCGAGTGTGACGTTGCTTTCAACACTCTCAAAGAGAAACTAGTCACAGCTCCTGTCTTGACTCCTCCTGATGAATCCAAACCGTATGAAGTTTTCTGTGATGCTTCTCTCCAAGGTCTCGGTGCTGTGTTAATGCAAGAGAAGAAAGTTGTGGCCTATACCTCTCGTCAGTTGAAGCCCAACGAGAAGAACTACCCCACTCACGATCTTGAGTTGGCGGCAGTTGTCCATGCATTAATAACGTGGAGACATCTCTTGTTGGGAAGACAAGTGGACATTTTCACCGATCACAAGAGTCTCAAGTATATCTTCACTCAGCCCAACCTCAACCTCAGGCAGACTCGATGGGTCGAAATGATTCAAGAGTACAATCCGAGTATTGAATATACTCCAGGCAAAGCAAATGTCATTGCAGATGCTTTAAGCAGGAAGGCTTATTGCAACAGCTTAATCCTCAAGCCTTTCCAACCAGATCTTTGTGAAGCTTTCCGCAAGCTGAATCTCCAAGTTGTTCCTCAAGGCTTTCTTGCCAACCTCATAGTATCTCCTACTTTGGAAGATCAAATTCGTGAGGCACAACTCCTTGATGCCATGGTGAAGAAGGTGAAACGTGGTATCGACAAGGGTCTTTCCAAATACAAGTGCTATCGCATTGATGACAGAGACACTTTATTCTTCGAGGACCGGATTGTGGTTCCTAAAGGTGATCTAAGGAAAGTCATAATGAACGAGGTGCACAATTCTCTCCTGTCCATTCATCCTGGAAGTACGAAGATGTATCATGACCTCAAGCAGTCATATTGGTGGACTCGAATGAAGCGAGAAATTGCTCAATTCGTGAATGAATGTGATGTCTGTCGAAGAGTGAAAGCCGAACACCAACGACCAGCTGGTCTCCTCCAACCTCTTGCTATCCCAGAATGGAAGTATGATCATATCGAAATGGACTTCGTGACTGGATTTCCCAAGTCCAAGCACGGAAATGATGCTATCTTTGTTGTCATTGACAAGCTTTCTAAAGTGGCTCATTTCCTTCCAATCAAAGAATCCATCACAGCAGCTCAGCTGGCAGAGCTTTACACCTCCAGAATTGTCTCTTTGCACGGCATTCCACAATTGATTTCTTCAGACCGTGGAAGCATCTTCACCTCTAAGTTCTGGGACTCCTTCCAGAAGGCCATGGGCACAAACATTCGCTTCAGCACAGCTTTCCATCCTCAAACTAGTGGCCAAGTCGAGCGAGTCAATCAAATTCTTGAAGATATGCTCAGGGCTTGTGTCATTTCCTTTGGCATGAAATGGGAAGATTGTCTTCCATATGCTGAATTCTCCTACAACAACAGCTTCCAAGCGAGTTCGGGCAAGGCCCCATTCGAGATTCTCTATGGCAGAAAGTGCCGTACTCCTCTCAATTGGTCAGAGACTGGTGAACGCCAACTTCTTGGCAATGACTTATTCACTGAAGCTGAAGAAATGTGTAAAGTCATCCGTGATAATCTCAAAGCCGCGCAATCGCGCCAGAAGAGTTACTATGATAGTAAGCACCGTGATTTGGCTTTCGAGATCGGAGACCATGTCTACCTCCGCGTCTCTCCAATGAAAGGCACTCGTCGCTTCGGTATCAAACGGAAGCTTGCCCCTAGATACGTGGGTCCTTTCAAGATCATTGGCAAAAGAGGCGACCTCGCCTATCAACTTGAGCTTCCTTCCAACTTCGCGAACGTGCACGATGTGTTCCACGTGTCACAGCTCCGCAAGTGCTTCAAGACGCCTGAGCGCACTATCGACTTCGAAGAGATTGACCTCCAAGAAGATTTGTCTTATCATGAGCACCCCGTTGCTATTCTTGAAGAAACTGAGCGCAAGACTCGCAACAAGTCAATCAAATTCCTGAAAGTGAACTGGTCGCACCATTCCGACCGGGAAGCCACCTGGGAATGTGAGGACCATCTCCGTTCCGAATATCCGGAGTTCTTTCAGTCCTAGATCTCGGGACGAGATCCTCTCGTAGTGGTGGAGTGTTGTAACACCCCGCATGTAACTTGCCATATTTGTAACTCCGACTCTTGCCATTTTCGGCTATGTGTTATGTTTTTCCCTTCGTTGTCGGGTTTTGTCTTTCGTTTTGTATTTTGTCATGTCATGCATTTTCATATCATGTCATCATGTGCATTGCATTTGCATACGTGTTCGTCTCATGCATCCGAGCATTTTTCCCGTTGTCCGTTTTGCAATCCGGCGCTCCTATCTCCTCTGGTGCACCCCTCTTGTTTTCTTTCGTGTGCGTGTGTCAAACTTTCTCGGAATGGACCGAGGCTTGTCAAGTGGCCTTAATATACCACCCGGAGACTACCGGTCAAGTTTCGTTCCATTCGGAGGTCGTTTGGTACTCCAACGGTTAACTGGGCATCCGCAAAGTCCATTTGAGTGTCCAGCAAAAACCCCCTCAAAACCAGCCCAAAACCCCCCAAACTCTCTTCCATGCTCTAGGTCGTTCGATCACGATCGTGTGGGTGAAAACCGCACCTCATTTGGAGCCTCCTAGCTCCCTCTACCTATAAATAGGTGGGCATCCCGAAAAACGAAATCGCAGTCTAACCCTAGCGTCTTCCACCTCGCGCCGCCGGACAACGTCCGCCCGCGCCGGACAATGTCCGCCCACGCCGGACAACGTCCGCCGCACCGCCCGGCCAACCAGTGCGCGCCACGTCGCCTCCTCCTCTCTCCCCACGCCGCCGGCCCGCCGGGCCCAGGCGGGGCCCGTCCGAGCCCACATCGCCGACGCCCGAGCCCGTGCTCTCCTCTCCTCTGCGCAGGCGACCGAGCCCGCCGCCGCCCGCGAGCCCGCCGGCGCCGCCGCTTGCCGGTGCTGCCGCGCCGCCCCTCCGGTCTCCTCCTCCCCCGCCGGTGCTGCCTCTCGGCCCCGCCGTCGTCCTCCATCGCCATCGCCGGCCGCCCGCCGAAGCTCGATCGGATCTGGTGAGGAAGAGCTCGAGCGTTGACTTTTCTCGCGACCCCGAAATTCTCTAAGTCCTCAGATTTCATCAGCAAGTGCTCCTGTTCCCGATGCTATAACTTCTTGCATGTAGCTCCGATTCGCGTGTGTAATATGTCAAATTGTTCGCCTCGTGATGCTCTTCATTTTGCTCAATTGCACCATGTTTCTCTTCTCTTCTCGCTCTCATTTGCGCAAGTTAGCCACCATATATGCTTTTGCCGCTGCAGCTCCACCTCACTACACCATCCTTTCCTTTAAGCTTAAATAGTCTTGATCTCGCGGGTGTGAGATTGCTGAGTCCCCGTGACTCACAGATTCTACCAAAACAGTTGCAGGTGCCGACGATGCCAGTGCAGATGATGGCGTCGATCTCAAGTGGGAGTTCGACGAGGAACGTGGTCGTTACTATGTGTCTTTTCCTGATGATCAGTAGTGGAGCCCAGTTGGGACGATCGGGGATCTAGCATTTGGGGTTGTCTTATTTTCATCTGGATTTTGAACGTAGACGGTCTATATGATTGTATTTTGGATGATGTATGAATAATATTTATGTATTGTGTGAAGTGGCGATTGTAAGCCAACTCTTTATCCCATTCTTGTTCATTACATGGGATTGTGTGAAGATGACCCTTCTTGCGACAAAACCACTATGCGGTTATGCCTCTAAGCCGTGCCTCGACACGTGGGAGATATAGCCGCATCGTGGGCGTTATAGTACCGATGCTCACATCAGATCCCTAGTGGACCATCGGTTCCTTTGTTGGATTTTATCCGACTGTGTCCTTCATATTGAATAACCTTGTGAGCCTTTCCATGGGTATATAATGCCTTTGGTAAATTGTATCATCTGTTTTTGAACAATGCTCTTCTTTCGAGCTTGTAATATTTACTCCGAAGTTTGTGGTATATGTTCCTAAGATGCCTTGATGGGTTGAACCTATGCCTTTCATAATATGTGTGAACTCGAAAGTTTTCACGAGTCATACTCTTCTGGTATTTTGCCAGATAAAAATTTTCAACACTGCAACTTCATCAAACGCGAGAAGTGAATGAAAGGTTATGCATTAAAGAAGTGGGAGTCGACCTTGAACTTTGCGTTCATGCCCATGGACACGATGTAGATCTTATCATTAAATCTTTTCTTAAATTAATTACTCCCTTGGTATAAGTTCATCTTATATCTGGGATCTGGCCTTTTGCAATTGTGGTTCCGACCATGTTCTCCTTTAAATACCATTTCTCGTACAAGTTGAGCACTTGTCTTGTGCAGAGCAATACCCCAGTCCAACCTCTACTTTGATCTACCGTCGAGCATTACACTCTGGTATCTCAAGAATACCACGGAACTACATAACTCCTTATGAGTTCTTCGTCAACTATTATTCTCGCCAATTCCAATTTCCCTCGGGTTCTAAGTTATTAGTCACTCGAGAACACCGTTAAGTGAATCGATTCCGCACTCCGATTCAATAACTCTAAGTAATTTTCGTTGCTTATGATTTAATAACCCTTCAAGTCATTCCTAGCCCGATCGGCTATATCATTATCATGCAAGTTTTTAACTGTGCTATCTGGTCCTTCTTTCCGAAGCACGATTTCCGACGATGAGCTAAGCTTACGCCGACTTTCCTCGTCATATCATTTCGCCTTGAACAACAAGCTTGATTCCGAGTTTGTGTCGTACCCAGGGTTCCAATAACCTTCGCTTCATCATTCCTTTGACTTGATGTCATCGCCGAGCGATTGCATCTTCATGGAATCTCTCGACAAATGTGTCGTGATCATCATGAGCATTCTGAGTCCTTCCAGAATATCGATTGAATTCATGATGAGAAAGACCATCCTTTTCCCTTGATGATTTGTGTTATCATCGGCCACTTTACTGCTTTCCCTCCAACACAAACTTGTTCGTGTTATGTGTTATACCTTGAGATCCTTGCTATCCAGCATTTGTTCCTCTTTACTTTGGAGTATTACCAAATTTTATATCAAGAATGTCGTGAGAATTTCACCACCTCTTTAGAATTCTTGATATAGTAATACATCTTGCCGTCTACATTCAGTTCTTGGTCCCCATGTTGATTTTAACCGAAGTACCCACAAATGAACTGTGATGTGTAAGATTCAAAACTTCCAGCAACCCTATTTCTTGTAAGTTAATGAACGATAGTTCATTCCTTGTTTATTGGTTATCGAATCACCATTCTAACCTTGATCATGCTACCTAAGCCCATATTCGGGTGCACCTTTCAACCAATGTTTAATTGTGTATGTTTTCCTCGAGCATACATCATTATACCATTTGATCTGACAAATGTTATCTCCTTGTTCACATAGTTGTGGAAATCCATCTTTTGGAATTCTCAATGGATTGTCGCTGAGTCAATCAGTCACCTCCTCACCTCTCCTTGATGTAATGATGAACCCTTGTTCGGAACTCGCTTCCATAGTTCATCTCCCGAGAATCTTCGATGTCGTTTCGACAATTTGTGTTGCACCTTTCTTCTCAGGCATCCCGAGCCTGAGTTATCCTGACACCAATCAAATCTGAATCTCGGTCAGATATGATGGTCGGAACATATTTCCAAGAGTTATAACATTGGCCTATTTATGACCCGGTAAGGTGATGACATGCCGAACACACCTGGCCGGAGGACCTATTGTTATAAGTTTTCCTTTTTAGCAAGGTTAGCTGTTCTTCCATGAGGAAATTGTAAGACTTATTCTATAAGTTGTTCCTGATGGATCCTTTTTGTTTCCAAATTCTGATCTTCACCTGTTGACCATGTCAATGCTATCTCGAAGCATGTCTATGGTACTCTGATTTTCAACAGGAACCTTTGAAGCCCAAAGCTAATTGTTCCCTGCTAAATTATCCAAACACCGTTGTATGGGTAATGTCAAGAAATTTCTCTCCCGTACCTAAAGAGTTTTCTACATTATATCATGTCATGGATATCATGCTCTGCTTGTCCTTGGGAAGGATATACCATTGAAATATGTGTTTAAACACATTTTCCTTTCCATTCTTCTGTTTAATCTGATAATCATATTTTCCTTTCCATTGTCTGGTTTAACCTTTTGGTGATCTATATGATCTAAGCAGTAATATTCTCCTGCTTATGTAAACACCTCGGTGTACAATTCTGTCAGAAAGAGCCTGTTACTTTTGTTGATGACATTCTGGTAACCACCGATGGACGAGAACTTTGCCTACTGGCCCGCCTCGTTCAACGAGCAGGAAAATGGTTCTCTCCATCCCTCGCCCTTGATACCGACGTTGTTGCCGACATAACTGACATGCTACTCTCTGACATGCCTTGCTATCATGACCGTGCGAGATGTCACCGCTCCTATTTTTAACCCACATGGTGGGCCCATAACCCATAGTTCCACAGGATCAAAACCTGACTCTCCTGTACACCCCCTGTTCCCAAAGTTATTCCTCGCGCGTGGCCTCGTATGTAATTCACGGGCCACCGTCCCAAGTGATCAATTCTGGTATCGGGCACAATACTTATTTCCGTTGCTCTGAACCCCTTTTCACTCTGTTTCAGGCAATGAACGATTGCCTATTCGCTCGAAACTTCTTATTGCACTGTCCTACTTTGCTCTCGATGTGTTTCATTTGTTCAACTCGAGAGATACTCATATGATCATTCTTGGGATACCCCCAGATGATTTTCCCTTATAACATCCTATCGTTGAAGAGCTGCCCCTTTCCTATTCGTAAGTACGATGGAGTTCCCCGAAGAAAGGACGACAACATCATCATGATGCATAGGAATAAATAATTGAAGACATCAACAAAAGGGATTAACTTCTTCGAGAAGATCCGTTATAATTTCGTAACCAGAACTTTCCCCCCTTATCCCACCTCTTAAATCTCGGGACGAGATTTCTTGTAGTGGAGGAGAATTGTGACGCCCGGATAATCAAGCTACAGTAAACCTCTGCGAATGATGCCACATCACCAGAGTTACTCTTGCTAATCTCGCGTTAGTCCGAAACCGATTCAAATTCAAATTCAAAAGAAAAGCAAACAACAAAAGTTTTCAAAAAAATTGAAACTAAAATGTTCGGGTTGTTTCAAATAAATCGTAAGCAATTATGGTGGAGAAACCAAACTTTTATATAATGCTTAAATTAACTCTAAGGATTTAAACAGTAGCAAAAACAATTAATTAAATGCCTTTTACTAATAATAAATTACTATACTATTTTATTTTGTCACCAAACTTTTTGTGGCATTGGGGTATTTTGTAACACTAATTTAGGTACTACTTGTATATCTTATAAAACAAAAATATATAGAAAATAAATAGAAAATGATAAATAGAAAACAAATAAGAACAAAACAAAAGGACCCCCCCCCCACCGCTGGGCCTCGGCCCCGCTGGCCATCCAACCAGGCCGGCCCACCTAACCCTTGCTTAACCCCCTGCCTCCCCCGTGACCTAGCCACTACCCAGTCGCCCCCCCCCCCCACGATCCCCTTCTCCCCTCCCCGCGCGATCTGGATCGGGCGCACGCCCTGCCCCCCGACGCGGTCGCCCCCGCCCTCGCCCGGAGCCTCCGTCGGCGCTCACCGCCGCCGCCTCGTCAGACCACCACCTCGCCGGTGTCGGTGCCGCCTCACCAGACCGCCACCTCGCCCTTGCCATCCCGCTCAGGGCTACCTCACCGCCGTGCCGCCGTCCCCAACGCCCTAGGACCGCCTCGCAGTCGCCGTTCGACGGAACCGCGTCCTCAACCTCCCCCTCGCCGGAACCGCGTTCGCCAGAATCGGGGGTGAGCCCCTCCCCCCCCCTCCCGCTACTTTCCTCGCACACACACGTCCGCCCGTGCGTGGCCACGCGCCCGCGCTGTCCACGTCGCAGTCACCATCCCCTCCTAGCTCCAGCGCGCGCGCACCGCACCAGCCGTCCCCGCGTCGTCCCGCTCCTCGCGCCCACCATCCCAGCGCCCGCCGGCCTGCCTCGCTCCCCCCTGTCGCCCGCTTCCCCGCTGCTGCCTACCTCGCACGCCCGCTGCACGCGCCGGCCGCCCGCTGCAGCGCGCGCCCGCCGCTCCGCTCCCCCCTCACGCGAGCCTGCGCCGCCCCGCGCCCAACTCCGGCGCTATGCCGCGCCTCGGCGGCCGTCGCCCGCTCACCCGGGTTCGCCCTGACGGGCGCGTACCCGCAGCTGCTTAGCCCAGTGCCCGCTAGGCTCCCCCAGAGCCACTGACCAGTGGCCCCACGCCCCTAAGAATAAAAAAAAGAATTAAAAAATATATATAAATAATAATAATAATAATAATATATTAAAAATAATTAATTACTTAAAGAATTAATTAACCTAATTAATTTTTGATTAATTAAACTAAACTAATTAAACTGTTAGTTAATTAATTAATCAGTCAATGACAGGTGGGTCCCGCACATCAGTTTGACCCAGTCAACGCCCTGTTGACTGCTGACATCATGCTGACGTCATGATGACGTCAGCAGGCACTATTCTGGCTAATGTTGAATTAAATAAATTAAATATATTCTAAAATGATTTAAAACTTTAGAAAATCATATAAAATAAACTGTAGCTCAGATGAAAATACTTTCTACATGAAAGTTGCTCAGAACGACGAGACGAATCCGGATACGCAGTCCGTTCGTCCACCACACCTCCCTAACCTATCGAACTCGCAACTTTCCCCCTCCGGTCCGTTTGTCCGAAAACGCGAAACAGCGGGAATACTTTCCCGGATGTTCCCCCCCTTCGCCGGTACCACCTACTGTCGCGTTAGGACACACCTCGCACTGTTCATTGTCATGTCACGCATCGTCATGCTTATGTTTGCATTGTATTTACTGTTTCTTCCCCCCTCTTCTCTCCGGTAGACTACGAGACCGACACTGCTGCTGCCCAGTTCGACTACGAAGTTGACGACCCCTCCTACTTGCCAGAGCAACCAGGCAAGCCCCCCCCCCTTGATCACCAGATATCGCCTAGTCTTCTCTATACTGCTTGCATTAGAGTAGTGTAGCATGTTACTGCGTTCCGTTAATCCTATACTGATGCATAGCCTGCCCTTTGCTTCTACTGTTGATACCTTTACCTGCAATCCTATTGCTTAGTATAGGATGCTAGTGTTCCATCAGTGGCCCTACACTCTTGTCCGTCTGCGATGCTATACTACTGGGCCGTGATCACTTCGGGAGGTGATCACGGGTATATACTATATACTTTATATACATGACACAAGTGGTGACTAAAGTCGGGTCGGCTCGTTGAGTACCCGCAAGTGATTCTGATGAGGGGGCTGAAAGGACAGGTGGCTCCATCCTGGTAGAGGTGGGCCTGGGTTCCCGAGGGCCCCCGACTGTTACTTTGTGGCGAAGCGACAGGGCAGGTTGAGACCGCCTAGGTGAGAGGTGGGCCTGGCCTTGGTCGGCGTTCGCGGTTACTTAACACGCTTAACGAGATCTTGGTATTTGATCTGAGTCTGGCCATTTGGTCTATACGCACTAACCATCTACGCGGGAGTAGTTATAGGTATCCCGGCGTCGTGGTACCAGCCGAAGCCTTCGTGACGTCAGCGACTGAGTGGCGCGCGCCGTGTTGGACCGCTTTGACTTAACCGCCGTGATCGTGCGGGTTGCTAGGTCTGCTCACGGCCGCGTTCGCAATGTGCAGGTGTGCATAGGGCGATGGGCCCAGACCCCTGCGCGCATAGGGTTAGACCGGCGTGCTGACCGCTCTGTTGTGCTTAGGTAGGGCTGCGACGCGTTGATCTTACGAGGCCGGGCATGACCCAGAAAAGTGTGTCCGGCCAAATGGGATCGAGCGTGTTGGGTTATGTGGTGCACCACTGCAGGGAAGTTTATCTATTCGAATAGCCGTGTCCCTCGGTAAAAGGACGACCCGGAGTTGTACCTTGACCTTATGACAACTAGAACTGGATACTGAATAAAATACACCCTTCCAAGTGCCAGATACAACCCGGTGATCGCTCTCTAACAGGGCGACGAGGAGGGGATCGCCGGGTAGGATTATGCTATACGATGCTACTTGGAGGACTTCAATCTATTCTCTTCTACATGCTGCAAGATGGAGATGGCCAGAAGCGTAGTCTTCGACTGGACTAGCTATCCCCCTCTTATTCTGTCATTCTGCAGTTCAGTCCACTGATATGGCCCCTTTACACATATACCCATGCATATGTAGTGTAGCTCCTTGCTTGCGAGTACTTTGGATGAGTACTCACGGTTGCTTTTCTCCCTCTTTTCCCCTTTCTATACCGGATTGTCGCAACCAGATGCTGGAGTCCAGGAGCTAGAGATCCCGAGGATGATTCTACGTGGAGTTCGGCTTCGAGGAGTAGTTAGGAGGTCCCAGGCAGGAGGCCTTGCCTTTTTGATCGTTGCTACTTTTGTGCTAGCCTTCTTAAGGCAAACTTGTTTAACTTATGTCTGTACTCAGATATTGTTGCTTCCGCTGAGTCGTCTATGATCGAGCAATTTTATTCGAGCCCTCAAGGCCCCTGGCTTGTATTATGATGCTTGTATGACTTATTTATGTTGTAGAGTTGTTTTGTGATATCTTCCCGTGAGTCCCTGATCTTGATCGTACACATTTGCGTGCATGATTAGTGTACGGTCAAATCGGGGGCGTCACAAAGACGTATCGAGAGTGTGCGCGGTAGGCACAGAGGCGCAACTAGCGAGTGTGTGTGTGTGTGTGAGTGTGTTTGAAAGAGCAGTAGATAGATTACTATCAAGATCGAGGTGCCGCCCTACTCCTTCGGTGTCGGGTAGTGTGTGTGCGTGTGTGTGTGTGTTTGAGAGAGAAGCCAATTGATAGATTAGTATCAAGATCGAGGTGTCACCCTACTCCTTCGGTGTTGGGAAGTGTGTGTGTGTGTGGTTGTGTGGGTGTGGGTGTGTGTGTGTGTGTTGGGGGGCAGTGACACTTACATATCCCTACTCTTATAAAAAACGGAGTTGGTGATGATGGTGTTCCTGCCATCCTACAATATAGGCCATCCGATTTATACCCGGCGGATAGGAAGGAAACTGTGGCAATTTTGCAAAAAGATACCCACACCCCTCTGCGCATTTGCAAATAAGGCATTCCCTCGTTCATCCTTTTCTCCCACAAGATAAACTACTCATACAAATGCATCTTGATGTTCGGTGCAACGCATGGGCATCTTGCTAGTAGGGAGAAGGAGTTTGTGTGACACATATCTAGCTATATTAAGGGATAGGTAGATAGCATTTGTGCGAGGCATACTTAAAGCGTCACGAAGATAAACAAAATTGTGTGCATGCAAGTGAGGGAAAAAATGAAGCGAGAAACAATGTGTGCGTGTGTGTGTGTGTGAGAGAGAGAGAGAGAGAGAGAGGGAGAGAGAGAGAGCAAGCGAAATATCAAAACAAAAGGTGCTCTGTTGGAATCCCATTGTATGCATTCATATGGTTCTGAAACTCGAGTTAACCTTAGGCATATGTGTGAGAGACATTATTATACTTTGAGACATTAGTGGCTGTGGGTGGGCGGAATTAAAGGGGTGGGCGTGTTCGACAGAGAGAGCGTGTGTGTTTCTGTGTGAGAGACTTGTAGGACGGGGTAGAAAGACGAATTCTAACCTTGACGGAGGGAGAGAAATACACGAAGTGCGCGTGTGTGATTCTGATGCCCACAGGGAAATGAGATATGTATGCGTGTGAGAGAGATTGCACAATTCATTCACGTATCACTATCTAGCGATCGTGGACGTGCATCTCTTGAACATAAATCAATATCTACTTCGTATAGTGGCCAAAGGTACAATATCGATTCAACGCTATAAAGATTGGACACTCACATATCACATTTTTTTCTATTTAAATAAACCTTTTCAGTTGTGCATGCCAAAGTTACAGTGATGTTTCTTCAAACAACCAATGTAGCTATCATGTACATGCACCATTGTTACTCTTGCATTCAAAATCATTAGTCTTGGATGATTTAAGGTTCTATTATGAAGTAATATATGTAATATTCATATATGAATTCAACGGGTACGCAATTTATGAAATGGAGGCTCTGTAATCATATGAGGTAACACTTTTAAGTAGCGGACTACAATATCCATTTCTTTTTGTGCGCCTCTACACTAACACGTCAATGCATTATGTTTAAAGTAAATAACCAATTGCACTAAATTATCTATTTACACGAGAAATACATAGGCTGAGCGTTTGATCCCTTTTTTGTGAACGCGCCACTACACCCGTACGATTGGCCGCGCCCGTGTGAACGTCCAAGTTATCGGCGCATCATCCCGAGTTATTGTCTTTTTTTCTGGGGTGGACACACCAGTTATTAACTGCTGACGCGTGCCCCGTGTACACAGTCTCGCATGACCTTCCCACTAGCACGGTCCAAAATTAGTTGAAACTGGATACGAACGATCCCGCGGGCGGCAAAATCTCCCGCCTCCTTCTAAAATTTTCGCCACCTTAGTCTTTAGCATGCGAAATTCCCCTTTTGTCCTTGGTGCACGGAGATCAATAGTTACAATACCGCCCTCATCTACATAATAGGTCGGGGCTGCTTTGGTAACTTCCGGTTCCCACCACTACACGTCACCCCCATTTCCTCTCCCCCTCCCGCAAAACCGACTAAATCCACAGCACCAGAGCATCTCACATCACGCCGTCCGTACTTCATCGGCCTTTCTCCCCTCCCCTCTCGAAACCCTAGACTGCTCATCCACCGGCGTACCAGAGCCCATTCACTGCCAGCGGCGTCCACCTCGCTGGATCTGCTTCTGCGGCCGCATCTACCCCTCCACCTCCCCTAGAAAAAAGTAGACTGCTCATCCACCATTGTACCATAGCCCATTCAGTGTCGGCCATGTCCACGGCGCCGGATCTGCTTCGCCGGTACTCTCGTCAACCGCAGCGCATCTGCAGCGGCTCATTCGTACTCCCCACCGGAGACGCTTCGTCCACCCCCCCAGAGCCGCCCCACCGACGCCCCCGTCGACGGCCTCTGATCCTCTTCGCCGACACCTTCCTCAACCCTACCAGAGCCGCTTCGCCGACACCATCGTCAACCCCACCGGAGTAGCTTCGCCTATACCATTTTCAACCCTACCGGGGCCGCTTTGCCAACTCACAAGTCCACCGCCTCAAATCCGCTTCCTCGCACCCTCATCCGACCTACCGGAGCAGCTTCTGACACCCCGTCCACGGCCGCAGATCCGCATCGTCGACACCATCCTTAACCCAACCACCGGAGCAGCTTCACCTACGCCCTCGTCCACGGCCACAGATCCGCTTCGCCCACACCGTAGTCCACCCTACCGGAGCCGCTCCACAAACACCCTACTCGACGGTTCTAGATCTCCTTACCGGACCCCGACAGCCAGCGCAGCGTCATCACCCTTGACATTTCTAACCTGATTCCCACCGTCTGGCAAGATGCCAAGCACCCGCCACGGCCTAGGTACTTGTCACCTTTAAACCCGTCCAGCATCACCTGCCCGATGTACTTCAAATATACTAACAGGTCGCTGTTACCTATTATGCAGCTGGCAAAAACTACAAGGACGATGTTTCTTCTGGATCTAACAGCTTGGCCAACCAAGATCCTGGACCGAGGCATTGCTATGATCTTGTAAGCGTGTCTCTCTCTCTTGTATTGTTCTGTGCCTGCCAGCGTGCTTTGCTAGGATTTTCGACCAGTAATCCCTTTGTGCAGACAATGATTTCTACTACTGGCTGCTAAATTAGATATGTAGATGTCATACATGATACTACCTCGTACCTCCGTTCCTAAATATAAGTCTTTCTAGAGATTCCACTATAGGCTACATACGGAGCAAAATGAGTGAATCTACACTCGAAAATGCATCTATATACATCTGTATGTGGTCCATACTGGAATCTCTACATATACATATATTTAGGAACAAAGGCAGTACATTACACAAAATCGTAGGTGGCATGTAGGAATTCCAGTACACTACATTAGGCTCCCTTAGAGTGCCTGCTAGTCCAGCACACAGAGTCATGGCTAGTTTATGCTACGCACACAATCATTAATTGGTGGTTTAAATATGCGCAAGGGATATGCAATGTATTATCATGTAGAGATGTCTGAAATTAGCCGTGTCAACTTGCAGATAGGGTTACACAATGAAAAAGTACAAGATGTATGTGGCAATTTCATGGAACATCGCAAAAAAAGGAGAGCCAGCGGTGAGCCTATACAGTGTGCTATGGTACGTCACTCCTCCATTGCAATCATCGTGACATGTTATTTGTATGTCAGTTCTATTGGCCAAGTTTCTTAGGGACAGTTATTACGAGTTATCCTAAGAAAATAAGCACCTGTGAATATAAGCTCCATGTAATAAGCCAACCAGTTCTTTTCATTGCGTTTTCAGCTTATCTTTGGTATGATCAGTGAAAAGTCTAGATTGCATTATATTTTTTTCATTTTGCTGCCCATATGAAAATTAATTTGACTTGCAAACATCACAAATTGAACCCAGTGAAGTAATTAATATGATAGGAAAACAGACCACCACTATTTGCTCAAAATGCAAATACAAAGATACCATCTACTTGGCACAATCTACTTTGGTCAATGTTTTCCATAGAGATCCCATTGCCTAATTTAAATGAAAAACGCATCACCCACATTTAAATGAAGAACAATTATTTATTGAAATTCGATGGTCCAAGTGGCTGGTTATTATCATATAGCAGCACCACCTGAAAGCATCATATAGCAGCAGCAGCAGCTCATAGCAACTCATCATAGAGCAGCAGCGGCAGCAGCAGTGTGCAATTCATCATATACCAGCAGCAGCTCATAGCAATTCATCATATAGCAGCAGCAGGAGCAGCTCATAGCAATTCATCATATAGCAGCAGCAGGAGCAGCTCATAGCAATTCATCATATAGCAGTAGCAGGAGCAGCTCATAGCAATTCATCATATAGCAGCAGCAGGAGCAGCTCATCGCAATTCATCATATAGCATCAGCAGGAGCAGCTCATAGCATTTCATCATAGAGCAGCAGCAGGAGCAGCTTATAGCAACTCATCATATAGCAGCAGCAGCTCATAGCAATTCATCATATAGCAGCAGCAACAGCTCATAGCAATTCATCATATAGCAGCAGCAGCTCATAGCAATTCATCACATAGCAGCAGAAGGAGCAGCTCATAGCAATGCATCATATAGCAGCAGCAGAAGCAACTCATAGCAATTCATCGTATAGTGGATGAGAATGAAAATTTGGCAAAAAATCAGAAGAGATCCTCACCTTGTTGGATGAGCTCATCCTTCAACAGCACCTCAGGCCACGGCCTGGGAGGTGGGGAGGGGGAATCAGGTGCCTTCCGCCACAGTGTGGCATTAGCCGTAGTTGTGCAGTGCCTGCTGGAGTAGTGCGTTGGACGAACCACAGTGGAGCAGCTGCTGGAGACCATGAGAATGAGGGGCGGCACCAGGGGGAGTAGCAGCCAGGGAGATTTGCCCCTACCCGCCGGCCATGTAGCCTAGCTGGACAGAGCATCGTTGAGGACCAGGCCAGATGGGACCAGTGGCGACGGCTTGCTGGAGGAACCCTAGTGCTGCAGGCAGGGGATCGAGGTAGAGGGAAAGGGGAGAGGAGATGCAAGCGGGCAGGGCAATGAACGCTTGCGTGTTTGTTTTTACTTGAGGGTGAGGTGTGATGCGGGCGTCACCAGTTGCATTTTGAGTGTAATATAGGCAGACAACAGAGTCATTTCACTATTCCCCTTCCCTTCAATTTTTAGTGAGGTTCTACCCGAAACACCCCCCTCCAAAGCGAAATTAGTTAAGCCCAAGCCCATAACTCAAAAATGACTTCTTTACATCTTTTATGGCTTATTTTGACAATAAGCCCTGAAAAGGCGGAATAGAACTGGCCCTTAACCTGCAATTCAATTGTGCGTGCAATGATGAATCACTCCTGCCTGCTATAGTGTACATTTAGGCATCATCATACATGGCATAACCTAATACATGTGCATTCCATTGTAGAATCTGGAATATGCAATGTTTATGTTAGTTCATACGTTGCACATGATGTTTAAATGCCCCTTAAATCTGGTCAGTCAAGTGATGGTCTTTAAGCCTCCTTCTTTGCTTCTTTTCTTGATATGTAAGATTTGCTCACACATCTGTTCAATTGCTTGTTTGCATCAGCCAGCCATACTAGGACTGTTTGCTTTGATTACTTGTTGTTCTTGACCTAACACTCTAACAGAGCTTGTCAACGATTTAAACACTAAGGGCTGCTGTAGTGGGGCCTTTTCTAACTCATAGGTGACATAAAGGTTTGGCTGTACACTAAAGTAGGCTCTCCAAGAGTACCTGGAGATCCAGTTCGAAGGTATGCCTAGTTTTTACATAGTGCAGACATAGTAAATGCTCATTTCATTGTGTGCAAGTGCAAGAGATGCGGCATGTTTCATTATGTGGTGTTGTTTTGTTATAATCTCATCCTTTTGTGTTCACAGACTGGAAAGTATGCATATTTATCTTCCAAGGAGACGAGTAACTAGTTTGTGTCACCTTGCAGAGGGGGTGCAATGAAGATAAGATTGAGGATTTCCAAGTACAAGATGTTAGGAAGGAGCCTTGCAAGAGAAGTAGGAGCTGCGCTGAGCCTCTTCAACCTGTTAAGGTAAGTCACTGTATCCAACTCAACAGTTCAATTCCTTGTTTGTTTCAGGCATAGTTAATTTGCTCTTTTCAATTGCTTTATTTGTCCTCAGTTAATGAGATGCCCAAAGAATGATGCCTGATGTTGGGTACTTGTATAACTATTAGTTGACATAATTAAAGGCCTTACCATTTAATTACTCTGCCGAAGTGTGCCTGAAGCTTTGAAGTCTATTAACCAACTATTATTGAATGAGGCTCACAATCTAGTTTATACTAGGCTAATGATTGCATAGTTTTGCTTGCTGTAGTATGTTTGTATGAAATCCTCTGCTGTTCATTATGCTCCCTAAGACTTTAATTGAGCTACAGAATGGCCAACTGCTTGCTTACTTCTACGCAACGTGCTGTCTAAATTTGTAACTTGTCTGTGTTTTGGATTGGGCCCCAACATCATGCTCCTCTGGTGAGCTAAGAGAGATTTCTGTATGCAGGCTGCACAGACTACCTTTTTTATAATTTTTAAAATATCACCTGCTTATGCTTCATGACGTGTAACATTATTGTTAGTCCTGTTTTGCCATGTACAAAATAGTCTGTCTTGCTCGCTTCACTGTTGTAACTATATTTTTGCCCTAGTCATGTGTACTTACAGAAACATTTCAGGATGAAGTGACATCAACACAAAGATCTGCGAGCAGTGCGGCATGGCCGTTACCGAATGATTATGGATTGGAATTGGAATGTGCTGATGTTCTCGAGCATCAACTAGAGGTGGCAAGACAACGTGTACATGATTCTGAACGTACAATCAACAAGTTGAGACTGGACATGCAGGTATTAGATGCAGGAGTCAAAAAATGAAACAAGACACTGAGGTAACAATGAAGGAATTGGAGATTTTGCAGACTGAAATTTGTGCTATCTAAATCTGGCCAATCGTATTTTCTGAAGAGATTATAGTACAAATGGTAAGTTATGTTGACGCACGTCCATGATGTATGAGCTGTATTTGCCCAATGTATGTAATTTGCTGTTTGTGTATGCTTTATTATCACTAGTGCCGAACCATAATGCCCAGTGGGTATAATCGACTGTAATTTCTTTATTGTATAGTGTAGGATTATTCTACGTTTCTATGCCTTAATCTCTTTATTGTATAGTGTATTTTTTAGAGGTGATAGTATAGAGTAGGATAATTCTTTGAATATGCTAAATCGTTCAAACAGGGGCCAACTCGCCCAAAGATTGTAGTGACCATGGCCCTCCACGGGCCGTATGATCCATGGGCCATCTACGGGACGGACGATCCATGGCCTTCTGTGGCCGACGGATTCGTGGGCCTTCTATGGGCTGTCGGATCCGTGGGCCTTCTATCGGCTGTCGGATCCATGGGCCTTCTATGGGCCAGCGGATCCATGGGCCTTCTATGGGCCGTCAGATCAATGTCCTTCTATGGGCCGTCGGGTTAATGGACCTTCTACGTCCCATAGGATCCAAGGGCCTTCTACGGGCCGTCTCATCTATGGGCCTTGTACGAGCCGTATAAGGGGCCGTAAACGGGCTAGAGTGGAAATTGTACGTTTTATGGGCTGACCATAACGGGCCATTAATAGGCCATATTTGATGATGCTATGAAAATGGCCCAATAGATTAACGGGCCACAAACGGGTCGACTGTATCAACGGGCTGAATTTGGCCCACAAGAAGAAAAGGCCAGTAACAGGCCGTAAGTAACCGAATGCTGGAAATGAGCCCAAGAATAAATGGGCCCTCAGTAGGCCGAAAGGTAACACGGGCTGGAAAAGACCCAATGGAATAATGGGCTGCTAATGGGTATAAAGCGATACACTGTTCATTACGGGCCGGTTTCACCACGGGCCATTAATGGGCCAAGAGTTACAAAGGGACTCATATGGGCCAAAATACGTCATGGGCCATACATGGGCCGGAAGTTAAAACGGGCTGGAATTATATTGGACGGCTCAAATGACGCTACTAGGCCTAATTCAGATAGGCCGTAAACGGGCCCTGGGTTAGCGGGCTGTAAATGGGCTATATGCGAACAGGCCCTTAACAGGCTTGCCGTGGGCCAGCCCGCCACCTTTTGACCAAGTCAAACGGGTCGGCCTTTTCACAGGAATGGGCCTTTGTTGGGCCGTGCCACGTGTCAACATATCATAGGCGCTTTGGGTCCAATGAGTGGATGACATCTGTCGCAACGGTGAGCCGACACGTGTTTCCTCCAGCCAATGATGATTTTACATGTGGAAAATCCCCATTGGTCGGGGCTGTTAACGGGTTATCGGATCCAAAACCGGACCCGATAGCTTAACGGCGTTCCGTTACGGTGGATGCCACGTGTCGGTCACCCTTGACGAAAGCACTTCTGTGACGCGCGATTTATCGTCATGGAAGTGGACACTTCCGTGATGATAATTTTGGTAATGTCATGGAACACTTCTACGACAGCACAGGTATGACTATCTTGATTCTGTCATAAATGTGTCATGGATGTTCGTGCATGACAGAAAACGTGACCTACTGTGACAAACACGTATCATCACGGAAGTGTATTTTTTTGTAGTGAGAAAGGCATGTATGGGGTAATGAATGCCGTTGTGGCTTGATCGGACTCCTTCATTTTGATTTGATGGTATCCGGAGTATGCATCGAGGAAACACAGTGAGTCGTGTCCTGCGGTAGCATCGATAATCTGATCGATGCGGGGGAGGGGGAAGGGATCCTTAGGGCAGGCCTTGTTGAGGTCTTTGAAATAGACACACAGGCGCCAGGATTTATCCTTCTTCGGTACCATCTCCAGGTTTTCTAGCCAGTCCGGATGTTTTATTTCTCTGATGAATCCAACCTCGATTAGCTTGGCTAGCTCCTCCCCCATAGCTTGTCATTTGTGTACGGAAAAGCGCCGTAGTGTTTGCTTGACCGGCTTATATCCCTTCAGTACATTGAGGCTGTGTTCGGCCAACCTACATGGGATTCCTGGCATATCAGAAGGGTGCTAGGCGAATATGTCCCAGTTTTCGCGTAGGAACGCTCGTAATGCGGCGTCAACCGTTTGGTCCAGATGTGCCCCGATAGAGGCTGTCTTCTTGGGGTCCGTTGGGTGGACTTGAAACTTGACGATTTCGTCTGCTAGCTTGAAAGAGCTGGATTTGGGCCGCTTATCAAGGATTACATCGTCCCTATCCACCGTGGAGCGTAATGCGGTTAACTCTTCGGCCGTGAGGGCCTCGGACAGTGCCTCGAGGTCCATGAGGGAGTCCTGGATTAGGGGGTCCTCGGAAAGCCGGACTATATCCTTTGGCCGGACTGTTGGACTATGAAGAAACAAGATTGAAGACTTTGATCCGTGTCCGGATGGGACTCTCCTTGGCGTGGAAGGCAAGCTTGGCAATGCGGATATGTAGATCTCCTCCCTTGTAACCGACTCTGTGTAACCCTAGCCCCTTCTGGTGTCTATATAAACCGGAGGGTTTAGTCCGTAGGACAACAACAATCATACCATAGGCTAGCTTCTAGGGTTTAGCCTCTACGATCTCGTGGTAGATCAACTCTTGTAATACTCATATCATCAACATCAATCAAGGAGGAAGTAGGGTATTACCTCCATCGAGAGGGCCCGAACCTGGGTAAACATCGTGTCCCCCGCCTCCTGTTACCAACCGCCTTAGACGCATAGTTCGGGACCCCCTACCCGAGATCCATCGGTTTTGACACCGACATTGGTGCTTTCATTGAGAGTTCCACTATGACATCACTATAAGGCTTGATGGCTCCTTCAATCATCGGCAACGATGCGATCCAGGGTGAGGTTTTCCTCCCCGGACAGATCTTCGTATTCGGCGGCTTCGTATTGCGGGCCAATTCGCTTGGCCATCTGGAGCAGATCGAAAGCTACGCCCCTGGCCATCAGGTCAGATTTGGACACTTGCACTACACTGCCGACATCCGCGGAGACTTGATCTTCGGCGGATTTGAGCGCATGTCAGGTGCGCTGCGCGATCACAACGAGCATGATTTAACTCTGTCGTCGGACAGTGTTTCGGAGATCACACCTGCAACTACTCCGGCCCTCAATCCAGAACAAATTGCGCCATCTGAGGACATGTGGATAGACACCGCCACGGAGGACGCACTCTCAATGGCGATAGAGCCGAATACTAACTTCACCTCCTACGAGAGCCATGTTACCGAACCGTTGGATTCGTCCCCGGCCACGGGCTCCGAGCCACCTGCGTCCGTGCCTGTCAAATCCGATTGGGTGCCGACCATGGAGTCTACCTCCGCGGATATCTTTCAGCACTCGCCTTTTGGCGATGTGCTAAATTCATTAAGGTATCTCTCCCTGTCAGGAGACCTTTGGCCGAACTATGTCCGGCTAGAACGGGATGCGGACGACGGAGAAATTCGCGACCCACCAACCAACCACTTAGTAGCCACTGTCGACGATTTAACCGACATGCTCGATTTTGACTCCGAAGACATCAACGGAATGGACGACGATGCAGGAGAGGAACAGGAACCATCGCCCACAGGGCGCTGGACAGCCACTTCATCACATGACATATACATGGTGGATACACCCAAAGAAAACAATGATGAGGAACGGAAGGATGCAGCGAAGGACAGCTCCCTTGAGAAGCAACCAATGCGTCGGCGTAGGCGCCGCTCCAAATCCCGCCTTGGCAAAAACAGCGACAACAGCGCAAGAGACAATAACACCCCAGTCGACTCCAGAGGAAACGACGACCACATTGACCCAGCGATAGAGCAGGATGAACCAGCAAACAGTGAACATAGTACGGACACGCTGTCCGAACACGGCGACGCCAAGGATAAAGCTCATCAACCCCCCTCTGGAGAGGAAAACAGTCCGGACGAGGATGCACACATCATCCCGGAAAGGCACTTGGAACAAGAGAACCTCTGCAGAAGGCTTATCGCCACCGTGAGGAGTCTGAAGAAGCAGAAGCAAAGGCTTCAGGCCGCGCAGAATACGCTCAACAGTAGATGGAACAAAGTGCTCGACAATGAAGAAAAGTATGGTGGTAGTTACCACATAAAGAGCTATCCAAAGCGCAAGCTGTTGCCTCAATTCGATGATGAGGCCTTAGAGCCCACACAGCCGAAAAACAAAACGGTCGACCGGTCGGATCAACCACCTCATGGCGGCTATAGAGCGGCTAACAAGGCCGCACATAAGTCAGCACACAATTCAAGTGAGGACTTGCATCAGAAGACCGGCGTGACCAGATCCATCTACGGATCAAGGAAACGCGCTCCAGCGCACAACCAAAACCGAACACTACAACCGTCAGAACGCCATGACACATCCAAATACAGGGGTGCCGCACACCCCCTATGTTTCACCGATGAGGTGCTGGACCACGAATTTCCAGAAGGATTCAAACCAGTGAACATAGAGGCGTACGACGGAACCACAGACCCTGGGGTCTGGATTGAGGACTTTATCCTCCATATCCATATGGCTCGCGGAGACGATCTCCACACCATCAAGTACTTGCCCCTCAAGCTGAAAGGACCAGCTCGGCACTGGCTAAAGAGCCTCCCCGAAAACTCAATTGGAAGGTCGGAGGAGCTTTAGGATGCTTTTAGGGCTAATTTTCAAGGGACCTATGTCCGACCTCCGGATACAGACGATTTAAGTCATATAATTCAATAGCCCGGAGAGTCAGCCCAAAAGCTTTGGAACAGATTTCTCACTAAGAAGAACCAAATCGTCGACTGCCCGAACGCCGAAGCCCTAGCAGCTTTCAAACACAGCGTCCGAGACGAATGGCTCGCCAGACACCTCGGCCAAGAAAATCTGAGAACAATGGCAGCCCTGGCAAGCCTCATGACCCGCTTTTGTGCGGGCGAAGATAGCTGGCTAGCCCGTAGTAGCACCAGCGACCCAGGCACATCCGAAGTCAAGGATGGCAATGGAAAACCACGACGCAGTAAAAGCAAGCGTCAAAATAAAGAAGACAGCCCAGATAACACGGCGGTAAACGCCGGATTCAGGGGCTCTCAACCGGGTCAGTGGAAAAAGCCTTTCAAAGGCAGCAGAGATGGTCCGCCCAGCCTAAACGAGATTCTAGACAAATTATGTCAGATTCATGGCACCCCCGATAAACCTGCAAATCACACCCACAGAGAATGCTGGGTCTTCAAGCATGCCGGTAAGCTAAACGTCGAACACAAGGGGAGGGAGACACCAAGTGAAGACGAGGACGAGCCTCGCCAGCAAAGCACTAGGGGACAGAAAAAATTCCCACCAGAGGTCAAAACAGTGAACATGATCCACGTGACGAAGAGGAGAAGCAAACATGCACTCCGAGACACACGCGCCATAGAGTCCGTCGCCCCTAAGTTCAACCCCTGGGTGGCCCGCCCGATAACTTTTGATAGCAGGGATCACCTGACAAGTATCCGTCATGGAGGATTGGCTGCCTTGATGTTAGACCCAATAATAAACGGATATCATCTCACACGAGTCCTTATGGATGGCGGCAGTAGTCTTAATCTGATATATTAGGACACAGTCCGCAAAATGGGGATAGACTCGACAGAAATCAGCCACAGTAATACTACCTTCATGGGAGTAATACCAGGCCCAGAGGCCCGCTGCACGGGCTCTCTAATACTAGAGGTTGTATTCGATTCTCCCGACAACTTCCGAAGCGAAAAGTTAACCGTAGACATCGCTCCATTCCGAAGTGGCTATCAAGCACTACTCGGAAGGGCGGCTTTTGCTCGTTTTAATGCAGTACTGCATTACGCTTCTCTCAAGCTCAAGATGATCGGTCCACGTGGCATCTGTTGGGGAACGTAGTAATTTCAAAAATTTCCTATGCACACGCAAGATCATGGTGATGCATAGCAACGAGAGGGGAGAGTGTTGTCCACGTACCCTCGTAGACCGAAAGCGGAAGCGTTAACACAATGCGGTTGATGTAGTCGTACGTCTTCACGATACGACCGATCAAGTACCGAACGCACGGCAGCTCCGAGTTTAGCACACGTTCAGCTCGATGACGTCCCTCGAACTCCGATCCAGCCGAGTGTTGAGGGAGAGTTTCGTCAGCACGACGGCGTGGTGACGATGATGATGTTCTACCGACGCAGGGCTTCGCCTAAGCATTGCTACGATATTATCGAGGTGTAATATGGTGGAGGGGGCACCGCACATGGCTAAGAGATCAATGATCAATTGTTGTGTCTATGGGGTGCCCCCCTGCCCCCGTATATAAAGGAGCAAGGGGGGAGGCGGCCGGCCTAGGAGGAGGGCGCGCCAAGGGGGGAGTCCTACTCCCACCGGGAGTAGGACTCCTTTCCTTGTTGGAGTAGGAAAAGGGAAGGGAGAAGGAGAAAGTAGGAAGGGGGCGCCCCCCCTCCCTGGTCCAATTCGGACTAGTCCATGGGGAGGGGTGCGGCCACCATTTGGGGCCTTTCTCTCCTTTCCCGTATGGCCCATTAAGGCCCAATACGAATTCCCGTAACTCTCCGGTACTCCGAAAAATACCCGAATCACTCGGAACCTTTCCGATGTCCGAATATAGTCGTCCAATATATCGATCTTTACGTCTCAACCATTTCGAGACTCCTCGTCAAGTCCCTGATCTCATCCGGGACTCCGAACTCCTTCGGTACATCAAAACACATAAACTCATAATATAACCGTCATCTAACTTTAAGCGTGCGGACCCTACGGGTTCGAGAACTATGTAGACATGACCGAGACACGTCTCTGGTCAATAACCAATAGCGGAACCTGGATGCTCATATTGGCTCCCACATATTCTACAAAGATCTTTATCTGTCAGACCGCATAACAACATACGTTGTTCCCTTTGTCATCGGTATGTTACTTGCCCGACATTCGATCGTCGGTATCTCAATACCTAGTTCAATCTCGTTTCCGGCAAGTCTCTTTACTCGTTCCGTAATACATCATCTCGTAACAAACTCATTTGTTGCAATGCTTGCAAGGCTTAAGTGATGTGCATTACCGAGAGGGCCCAGAGATACCTCTCCGAAAATCGGAGTGACAAATCCTAATCTCGAAATACGCCAACCCAACAAGTACCTTCGGAGACACCTGTAGAGCACCTTTATAATCACCCAGTTACGTCGTGATGTTTGGTAGCACACAAAGTGTTCCTCCGGTAAACGGGAGTTGCATAATCTCATAGTCATAGGAACATGTATAAGTCATGAAGAAAGCAATAGCAACATACTAAAACGATCGAGTGCTAAGCTAACGGAATGGGTCAAGTCAATCACATCATTCTCCTAATGATGTGATCCCGTTAATCAAATGACAACTCATGTCTATGGCTAGGAAACATAACCATCTTTGATCAACGAGCTAGTCAAGTAGAGGCATACTAGTGACACTCTGTTTGTCTATGTATTCACACATGTATCAAGTTTCCAGTTAATACAATTCTAGCATGAATAATAAACATTTATCATGATATAAGGAAATAAATAATAACTTTATTATTGCCTCTAGGGCATATTTCCTTCAGCATCATCACAAGTAGCGGAAATATTGAACGTTCCTTACGCGCGGAAGAATGTGCGGCGGCTTTAACAGCCGAACACTAAACAGCCTCTCCAACCTGAATAAATGATCGGTCGTCAAGACCGCGGACACGGCTAGACGAGTCCGGCGCATTACTAGCTATACAAGCTTAGATAAACCCGAGAGTGGTTTGATGATTATACCCCCATAGGCGGTACCAGGGGCTTACCGCGTGTAAACAGGGCTAGTTCGGCTCAACTTTACTTATCTTGAATTTTAATGGTTTATTGAGAATAACCAATTTTCTGCACGACAACTTTGACCTAAGTTCTTCTCTTTTACAGATGACAATCGTGCTATACCCTTCCAGGACACGGCACAACGGAGACACAGGCGCAGACGTGCAGCAGGGACCCGCTCAAAGGTTTCTTTTTAGATTAAGACCCTGTGTGAACCTTTTTTACTGTCTCTTGTTGTTCACATCCTCCGGATACTCAATATAACCGAGATGGATGCTGGTGTTATTGGCATTTTGGCACGTCAGAAAAATGCACGTACCTGGACACTCGGGGTTCATTATCATGGGCGTTGCTCAGCCCGGTACATGTGATAAAGACCGAATACCTTAGGGACTGTTCGGCGTCGCGAGTTTGGCCTTATATGCATCAGCTCCGAATCATGTCTTTGGTCAAATGTTGGGTTTGCCTGGCTCCCGCGTTTTTGCTACCTTACGTTCCGCTCTATCGGCTAAGGTGGCACCGGGAGAACTACTGCGATTGTGCCCTGGTTCATCCGGATGAGCACCTCAGTAGAGAAAGCCGAAAACTGACTGTCATGATAAAGCGCGAGACTGGTCAACCACTTGATGACCTAGCGGAATCTTCGGTGTTCCTCCGCATTAACGAAGGGCCGGTTTTCCCGGCCATGTACGTACACGCACCATATTCGGAGAGCCGCGGAAATACCAGGGGCTATATAGTAGCCCCACTGTCAAACTCCTATGGTTAAGTGAAAGTGTTAAAGCACTATACTCTGATTGCCTCGTTCGCCGCGCTACCACCTCCTTAATGGACCAAGACGTTGGATCAAGTGTGAAGACACGCTTTTGCGAACACCCCTGCATTATATGCATGGGGGCTGAAGCTGACGACTGCAAACTTTCAGGATATATATATATATATATATATGTATATGTATATGTATGTATATGTATATATATATACATAAACGACCGCACAGGAGGCATAATAATACTTTCACGCAAAAGTATAAACACAGCCTTTATAATTCAAATAACATTGTTCTTACAATGGGAATACATGTCACTAGAACATAATATTTTTCGAGCACTGAGCGTCTATTAAACGAGCGCCTTCAAGGACCTCCTCAAAATAGTGCTCGGCCGATACCCGGCCTACCGCCGAACTCTGGGATGCAACAGTGGTGGCTTCCATCTCTGCCCAGTACGTCTTGACACGGGCAAGTGCCATCCGCGCACCCTCTATGCACACCGACCTCTTCACAGCGTCGATATGTGGCACAGCACCAAGGAATTGTTGCACCAGGCCAAAATAACTACTCGGCCTCGGTCCCTCCGGCCAAAGGTCATCCACGACGGACCTCATAGCAAGTCCGGACAACCTATGGAGCTCGGCCCACTCGGCCATATGTTCATTTAACAGCAGCGGACGCGTTGGAGTGCGGAACTGTGACCAGAACAACCCTTCCACTACATGATCCTTCTGATCTTTGAAAAACTTGGTCGCATCAGTGGCACTCGCTGCTAAATCCAAGTACGCGTCTGCAGAACTCCATAATTTATCCAGAGGGGCATACTTCGGGTCTCCAAACCTCGTCCACAACAAAAAGGGCTTACCAGCCGCAATATCTCCGGCTTGACGGAGTTCCTCCTTTACCGCTCTGATTTGCGAGCGGGTTTCCTTTGCCGCTTCCATGGCCTCCTTCAGTCCCGCCGCCTTCGCTTGGCTTTCCTTTTCAAGAAGCCCATACCGGCTGGCGGCATCTTTCAGCTCAATAGCCATCTTGGCTATTTTCTCTTTGCTCTGGCAATGGGCAGCCTGTTCGGCTCTTAGCTCTTCGACCGCTTTTAGGGCGGCCGCATCACTCTTCCTAGCTTGTTCCTTGGCTCGGGCAAGCTCTGCCTGAAGGGTCTTTACGGCGACAGCTCCATCTGCAGTCACATCATATTACAGATACTAGCATCATGCTCCTCTTAATATGTATTGATCCTAGGAGAATACATACCCTGTGCCTCGTCACGCCGCTTGTTTACAAGCACGATGTCAGCATCTGCCGCATCAAGTTGCCGCTTCAATTCGGCAAACTCACCAGTCCGGCCAGCCACCGGACCCGCAGCCACCTGCACATGAAAGCAGCGCGGTTATCACCTGGGACTATGATCGTCTATTTGCCGTCTTTTTCGACAGCAACCAGAGTCTCAGGGGCTACTATCTGCATAGGCCACACCTAGCGTGTGCGGTATCGTACAAAAAATATATATATTACTTCACGTACCTCAAAGCCTCTCAGCAGACTAATAAAAGCTTCATGCAACCCGCTTTCGGCGGATGAAATCCTCTCAACCACCGTGCCCATTAGAGCATGATGCGTCTCCGAGACAGCCGCTTGCTCTGGCAGATTCATCAGTGCGTCCGATCACACACCGGACGGTTCCGGACTCTTTCTGTGGCTCTCCTTAGGATCCGAATACCCTGGACTTCGGTTGGCTGAAGGTTTACCTTCTGGCCTTAGCGGATCAGGAGAAATCCTCCGCGATGACACCTCAGGGTCGCCCGCTTCACGAGGCAGGGAGGAACGGGGAGGTGTTTCGCTCTCCATCATCTCCGAAAGAAGATCCCCCGAAGACGAATTTTGTTGAGAAGGGCTGCAATCCGAACTACAAGACGCACGCCTCGGTTATCGTTCTCGGAAACGAAGCAGGATATATTTACTATAAAGTACTTTCGTTTACTTACAGCTCGGTAGAGGGCTGGTCCCCTTGCGGGTACTGTGCGGTAAGGATGCCCCCCGGGTAGGACCCTCCGACAAAGGATTCTTCCCTCACTTGGAGACCATTGCTTCCAAATCTTCAGAGGCGGTCCTCTTCCTTCCCCGGGGAGAGGGAATTTTAGATTCTTCCCCCCAGTTATCCTCCTTCGCGGAGGCACTAATTCCCCCGGTTTGGATGAATAGTAAATGAGGCTCGCTATCGGCATCTTTATTCCTCCCTTTGCCTTCCCCTGATGGCGCTTGATAAGGCGCAAGCTCAAGCATCCTGGCTTGTACAGGATCCGGTGAGCCCTCGGGAAGGGGGCTGGACACCTGATCATCTTCGCCTTTTTTATCCAGTCCTGGTCAAAAGGCGAATTTTCAGAATGATGTTGTGATAAATTAAAACACAACGTGTTCAGCCACGGAATTACTTACTTGAGTGTCTGGGGGATTGCAGTTCAGGCCCGCATCCTCGGAGGTGTCCGGACACTCTATTTGTGGTCCAAAGAACGATCTATACATCTCTTCGAGCGTCACGCCGAAGAAGTGCTGAATTGTTTGCGGTCCTTTCGGCTTGAACTCCCACATACGGAGAGTTCGATGTTTGCAAGGCAGGCCTCAACGAACTAGCATAACTTGCATTACCTTAACAAGGCTGACATCTCTCTTGTGGAGATCTCGGATGCGACTCTGCAGTGTCGGCACATCATTTACTGGCCCCCAGTCCAGCCCCTTGTTGGCCCATGACGCTAGTTGTGGTGGGGGGCCCGAGCGAAAGGCAGGGGCGGCTACCCACTTAGTACCCCTCGGGGCTGTGATATAAAACCACTCCCGTTGCCATAAACTGGATACCAACCCTTTGGCCATGGAACATCAGTGCCTTTGCTTATTACGGCACCTCCGCACTCTGCGTGTCACCCCTGAATCATCTTCGGCTTCACATTGAAGGTCTTGAGCCATAAGCCGAAGTGTGGGGAAATGCGGAGGAAGGCTTCACACATGACGATGAACGACGAGATGTGAAGGATGGAATCCGGAGCCAGATCATGGAAATCGAGCTCGTAGTAGAACATGAGCCCTCTTACAAAGGGATCTAGACTGAAACCTGGCCCTCGGAGGAAGTGGGAGACGAATACAACACTCTCGCCAGGTTCCGGAGTGGGAATGACCTGCCCTCGAGCAGGCAACCTGTGCGAGATTTCGCCGGTCAAATATCTAGCTTCTCTTAGCTTCTTGATGTCCTCCTCTGTGACGGAGGAGGGCACCCACCGAGCTTGAAGGTTGGATCCAGACATGATTGTAGGTCCGAAGCGCCTAGCCTGAGCCTTGGGTGTTGGAACTCAAGGAGGGGGAAGGATTTGATTGAGCGCGAGAAGAAGGGGACAGGCCTAGGCCTCTTTATAAAGAGGATGAATATCAAGCGTCCTCCGCGTGGCCGTTTGGGACTTGCCTAAAATCGAGGAGTCATACCAACAGGCACGATTGGGTTAGCTACCCGCATTGATGAGAATCCCATGAAAAAGGGACACGATCTCTGCTTCGACAGGACGTGCCAATAAAAACCGCCTCACAACACGTGCAGTGGCAGGCTCGGGAAAACTGTTCGTCATGACCAGACCACGGCAATACGTCACATTATGAAAAGCTGTCGGCAGATTGGATTTGTGGAAATATTATTCTCTCTATGGTGGTATGTGTAATTTGTTTTGCAGAGCCGGACACTATGCTTGTGTTCAAAATCTTCAATGGAGTATTCGTTGGAGGAAACCGCCTTGCAATGCCGAAGACAATCTGCGCGCCGGACTCATCGTCATTGAAGCCTGATTTAGGGGCTAGTGAGGGAGTCTTGGATTAGGGGGTCCTCGGACAGCCGGACTATATCCTTTGGCCGGACTGTTGGACTATGAAGATACAAGATTGAAGACTTCAACCCGCGTCCGGATGGGACTCTCCTTGGCGTGGAAGGAAAGCTTGGCAATGCGGATATGTAGATCTCCTCCCTTGTAACCGACTCTGTGTAACCCTAGCCCCTTCTGGTGTCTATATAAACCGAAGGGTTTAGTCCGTAGGACAACAACAATCATACCATAGGCTAGCTTCTAGGGTTTAGCCTCTATGGTCTCGTGGTAGATCAACTCTTGTAATACTCATATCATCAAGATCAATCAAGCAGGAAGTAAGGTATTACCTCCATCGAGAGGGCCCGAACCTAGGTAAACATCATGTCCCCCGCCTCCTGTTACCATCCGCCTTAGACGCACAGTTTGGGACCCCCTACCCGAGATCCGCCGGTTTTGACACCGACAGGCCAGGGATGCGGTTTTGTTTTCGGCGCGGAGGGCTATGTCCGGATCACTGGCGACAGTGATAATACCGTTTGGCCTGGGCATCTTGAGCTTGATATACCCGTAGTGAGGTATGGCTTGAAAGCGTGTCAACGCATCTCGCCCCAACAAGGCATGATATCCACTGTTGAAAGGGGCCACGTGGAAGGTTATTTCTTCAGACCGGTAGTTCTGCGGTGTGCCGAATACCACGTCAAGTGTGATTTTCCCGGCGCAGCATGCCTCCCGGCTGGGAATGATTCCTTGGAAGGTCGTATTACTGTGCTCGATGCGGCTCCTGTCTATTTCCATTTTATTGAGTGTGTCCTCGTAGATGAGGTTTAGCCCGCTGCCGCCATCCATGAGAACTTTAGTGAGCCGAAAGCCATCCACAATTGGATTGAGAACCAAGGTAGCTGGTGCTCGGACTGATCGGATTCTTGGTTTGTCACTGGCATTAAAAGTTATAGCCGTGTCATTCCAGGGGTTTATTGCTGCGACTTGGCAGACTTCGGCGAGGTCACGGAGTGCCCTCTTGCGCCGATTGTTTGAAGCGAAAGTCTCGAAGACTGTCAGTACTCCGAGTTTGCCGTGCTCGGGGGTGTCTTTGGTGAGGATATCCACGCCGCTCTTGTCCACTTGCCGGAGTATCCAACATGCTCTGAGGCTGTGGGTTGATTCGGTGTCCGGCGTCATGTGTATTTTGCATGGCTTATCGAGCCAGGCCTCCAGAACGGTTCCACGTCTCGTAACGGGCTTGGTTTTCTTCAATATGGGACTGGGTGCCGTGCGAGGGTGCGCCCTTTTTGCCCGCCCGAGGGGTTGAGCGGAAACCGGGGGTTCCCGGCGAGCTGTCTGGGTTTCCAGGCGCTTTCCATTGTGCAGTATTTCTGTTCTATAGTTGCCAAGTCAGCGAAGTATAATATGCGATGGCAGTTGATGGCGTTGAGGATTCCTTCACCCGTGCAATTATTGCAGAATACTGAAATCGCGTCCTCCTCGCGGCAATCTTTAATCTTGTCTATGACAAGGAGGAACCTAGCCCAAAAGTGATGGACTATTTCCTGAGACTCCTGTCGTATGCACATGAGGTCGCATATATCCGGATGACCGGAATTACATGATGAATTTTGCTTGTGATGGGTGGGTGGCTTTAAATCTGAACTCTGACCCAATTTGGTATCCGGAGTTTGAAAAACTTCCGAGCTTAATAGTTCGGGCTCCGGGATGTCAACAGATTTGTCAGGCCCACCGTCCAATTCTAGGTTCGGAGGACTAGGCGTGTCATTCCGTAGACAGGTATCGGGCTCTTCGAGTTCGGAAATCCGAACATAGCTCGTCCTCAATACCGGGGAACAGTTGTTGTTTTGCTCCTCTACGACCGTTGTCTGATGGGTGATCGGCGGAGATTTGATTTCTCTCTGATCGGGTTTAAGCCCAACCTGATCATAGTCTGTAGCGACCCCCAAGGCGGCGATGCGATCCAGGAGTTTGTTTAAAGACGACAACTCCGCCGGATCCATCCGTTTGGAGTATTCAGAGTCAATACGGAGACGATTTTCGATGACCTGAGAAGTCATCGTCGGCTTAACGGCCGAACAGGCGATCATGGTAAAGTCACCTAACCGGAGTGCTTGGCCTGCGACCAGGGCTCCTCCAGAGGTGATGTTGTCCTTGATGACAAGGCGAGCCATCGATCCTGTTTTTGATGTCACAGTGGAACTCTCAATGAAAGGACCAATGTCGGTGTCAAAACCGGCGGATCTCGGGTAGGGGTTCCCGAACTGTGCGTCTAAGGTCGATGGTAACAGGAGACGGGGGACACGATGTTTTACCTAGGTCCGGGCCCTCTTGATGGAGGTAATACCCTACTTCCTGCCTGATTGATCTTGATGAACATAAAGATTACAAGAGTTGATCTACCATGAGATAGTAATGGCTAAACCCTAGATGTCTAGCCTATATGATTATGATTGGCTCTACGGACTAAACCCCTCCGGTTTATATAGACACCGGAGGGGACTAGGGTTGTACAAAGTCGGTTATAGAGAAAGGAATCTACATATCCGAACGCCAAGCTTGCCATCCACGCAAAGGAGAGTCCTATCCGGACACGGGAGAGAGTCTTGTGTCTTGTATCTTCATGGCCCATCAGTCTGGCCCATGTTACATAGGCCGGACGCCCGAGGACCCCTTAATCTAGGACTCCCTCAGTAGGGGAACTCGTCGGGTCGTCGTCTTCAGAGAGGATGTCGCTCTGCGGCGAGCGTGAGGACCATAGCGAGAGCGGTGTCCAGTCTTTGACACGGTCGAGGTGGACCAGCAAATCGTACTGCAGCAGCTTGGGAGGGTGCGCCACCGCGCGGCTCGGGGGAGAATGACGCAGCATCTCGTCGATGCGGCCTGCCCCCTGGCGTGCTTCCAGATGGTGCGCCTGTGGGGGGTGTAGGCGGTGTCCCAGCACCACACCAAGCACATGAAGAGCTTGGTGTCGACGCGCTCGTGCGTCCAGCTGTCCAGGCGCTCGACGATCACCTTGTCACCGATGGCCTGCACGGCCCCCTACTGCGTCCAGAGGTTCATGGGGAGCTTCTCGATGACCACGCGCATATGCATCATCCATTTGAGGCAGACGACATGCGTGTACTCCCGCCAGGGCTCGAGCAGGAAAGGCACGCCATCCACAGATAGTTAGCCCTGCCGCATGGAGAGGTCCTTGTGCGCCGGCATGGTGAAGAAGACGAAAAAGTCCTCGGGGTCGTGGTTGGTGATGCGCAGCAGGTGCGGTGGGATCTTGAACTCCTTCTCGAGTGCGCGGCCGATGGACAGCAGGCTGGCTGCATGCGCCGTGGTGCCCACCGCCGTGACCACCACGGCATGCCGGTGGAGCAGGAACATCTGGTGCTCGAGGGCCAGCGAGGAAGCAACGACCTGGTGGCTGTTGCGGGGGTGGCGGCTGTGGTCGATGAGGGCTGCGGGCTCCAAGGCGGGGCGTGCGTCGACCGGACGGGCCGGCCGCAGGAGTGGGGGCGCTGGGAAGATCAGGCGCTCGTGGACCGGCCGGTGCTGGGCACTCTGCCGCACGCCTCCCTTGTTTACGGCCTTGTTTCATGGATTCTTAGGGCACTCGCGGCCGTAGTGCCCTTGGTGTTTTCAAATAATGCAGCGCAGTGGATCTCGGCAGTCGATTCTATGGTGCTCAGTGCTAAGGCAATGGAAGCAGAGGCCTTTGAACCTGCTTAGAAAGGCCTCTCTACCCTTCGAGGAGTGGCGGCCGGGGTGGGAGCGCGGGCGGTGGTGCCTTTGGAGCTGGCTAGAACCTACCGGATCTCTACTAGCCTTCCGCTTCTTGCGGGATTGGTGGAGCGTCCAACCCTCTTCAATGTCATCGGTGAGCCCTGCTCCGGTGCTCCCCCCTAACCTAATTTCCTGGGGGTATTTTTGTCCCTGCGAGTTTGTTTTTTCCTGGCCTGCCGTAGCCCAGATCCAAGCCCTGTCTAGCCCTGTATAACCCAGACCGTATACGTACAGTACCCTGGTCCAAAAAAAACATCACACGACCCCACGACCACGTAAGACCCGCTGAATCCAATCATTCACGCAGCTCCATCAATCTCGCGAGCATTGACGTAGCTCCATAATTCATGTAGTAGATCTCCAGTGGCGGCTATCTCGTCGCCGGCGATCTCGTCGGACAGCGGGCGCGGCAACGTCGTGAACCAATGAGCGCGCACAGGTACCACATCCCGTGTCCCCCCTCTAGTCTCGCTCGCGGCAACATCGAATGAACTGCCGCCGTCAGTGGTAGTGGTTAACCTAGCGGGGCGGGTAACCTAACTACCCGGCGGCGCAGTCGATCATGGATCTTGTTCCGGTAGTGCTGCTCCTCGTGATCTGGGTTTCTTCAGTCTAGGGTTCACGTAGCGTCGGTTGCCGTCGGCTGTGCGCACCACCACTATCGTTATTTAATGTGGCGGCTAACCTAGGTATCCGGTGGCAGAGGTAATCACAGATCTAGGTAGGTTTTGTAGAGCTGCTCCTCGCGATTGAAAGTGATCACGACGGGTGCCGTGGCCATCTTCCTTACTAGGTTTGGCAGATCTGAGCGGCCTCAGTTGGGGTTGTTTACATAACATCCGTGATTGTGTGCTATGTGTTGTATATTTCATCATTGATAATGTTTGCACATGTGATGACACATATTATTTGTTGTAGGAAATGGCGGACGAGGAGTTAACTGATATCATGGTAGACATGGAGTTCGGAGAACTGATGAAAGACTGGATAGAAGATTGGTCAGATGATGAAAATTCAGATCATGGAGATCGGTCAGAGAATGGGAACGAATGGGACGATATTAACGTGAGTGGCATTATCATGTCGTAATTTTTGGTGGCATCCGACAACATTAAATTTTTGTGTTGAAAATTTATAGATGGATGAGCTTGATGATGGTCAGGAAAACAACTCGGAGCTCTCGAATGAAGATTACATTAGTCAGGTACGGAAGTGAAAAAATTTGTTGGCATGCAAATTGAATTTCTCCTGGAATATTATATGATAAGTAATTATGTATTTGTGTTGTATTTTTCAGCTCATTTCCGAATGTCATAATGCGTACGACTATTACGGTGAATCCGGCGCGGAGACATGCCTTAACGACGAATCATTAGATGCACCTGATTCTGGGGAGTCACAGTCGTCGGTCATCATGAGTGAGGTATGTGTGTAATCAATGTTCTATGGAAGTAATGTTAAACCATAGAAAACTGTTTCCATGGCTATGTTTTGATTGTGTAGGTGACACAAGATGATGGGGCACAGAATGTCCAAGATACTGCCAGTGCAGATGATAAGAGGGATATGTTCATGCAGATAATGGAAATGACTTTTATGTCTCACGATGCTGCGTATGATTTCTACAACAGCTATGCTAGAGATAATGGTTTCAGCATTAGAAAGAATAAGGTCAGGTATAGCAAAACCGAGTCACATCATATGCGTTATAGGAGGTTTGTTTGTTCCAGACAAGGGAAACGTGACAACAAGTTGCTAACCGAGGAAGGACACAGTCGTAGGCTCAGAGCCGAGACACACTGCTTTTGCGAAGCGCACCTAACCGTCGAGCTTGACCAAAAGCGTGGGGTTTGGTATGTTGAAAGTTTTGAGGACAAGCATAGCCATATGTTGGCAGGACCGGACGAGGTACCTTTTGTTTGGTCCCACAGAAAAATCAAAGAGTACCAGAAGCATGAGATAATGTCCATGGGAGCTGTAGGGATTAGAATTCACGAGATGATGGATTCCTTCATCAGCAAACATGTATGGTATGGCGGTGTTGGTTTTACTAGGCATAAAATATACAACCTTTGCGCCAGGGAGAAGAGGAAGCTGCTTTCAAAAGGTGATGCTACCACAGCCATAGGCATCATGGCCAGTACAAAACAGAGGGATCCTAGCTTCTTTTTGAGTACAAGCTAGATAAGGAAGGACATTTGAATAGGATGCTCTGGTGCGACTCCCAGTCTCATCATGATTATGAGGAATTCAGCGACGTGCTTGTATTTGACAGCACGTACAAGATGAACCGCTATGGTATGCCATTCATACCTTTTGTTGGTCTTAACAATCACCGGAAGACCACTATTTTTGGATGTGCCATAGTTTCGGACGAGACCGAAGAGACATACGTGTGGCTGCTGCAGACTTTTTTGAGGTCCATGTGTCAAAAGATGCCGAAGAGTGTAATCACGGACGCCGACGCTGCGATGATCAAGGCAATTCGCGAAGTCTTGCCAGATGTGTGGCACCGTATATGCACGTGGCATATAGAAAAAAATATGAAGATTCACCTCAGTCACAAGTCCTTGAAGGAGTTCCGAACTCTTCTATACTACAGCACGTCCACAGCCACGTTTGAGGAGAGATGGCACGCGTTTTCCAAAAGATGGCAGTCTGAAAAAACTGTAACATGGTTGAGACGGATGTATAAGAAGAGGAGACTATGGGTCGCGGCTTATCTGACAGAGGGGTTTTGGCTTGGCATGAAAAGCAACCAGCAGAGTGAAAGCCTGAACTCATGCCTTCACCTCCACCTAGACGGTGAAATGACCCTGGTGGATGTGATTTTGCACTATGAGAACGCCGTTGTACGTATCTGTGAAAACGAGGCGCGAGATGACTGCACGGCCTCACAGAGTTTACCGGTGCCAGTTACTAGCTCGAGGGAACTTGAGATAGCTGCTTCTCAAGTCTTCACTCCAGCAAACTTCTATATGTTGCAAGATGATCTTAGAAAAATTGGTGGCATGGAGATTGTAGAAATTAAGCTGGGAGACGGATCACAGCAGTACATCATGGCCTGGAAGAATAACCGGAAGAGCCGTTTTTGGGTGGAGTATGCACTAGTAAATTCCGCAGAAACTATAAGGTGCAGCTGCAGAAGAATGATTCGAAAGGGTCTACCTTGCAAGCACATATTCCATGTACTGAAGTACTTGAACATATATGAAATACCAAAGTGTTTAGTTCGTGTTCGGTTCACGAAAGAAGCAAGGTTAGGACTTGCCCGCGAGGCGCACAAGTGATCTGTTGGAATTTGGTTGGATTGGGGCAGGGGAAAGAATGAAATATAGCCAAGTCAGTGTGTTAGCGTCAGAAGCTATGCATGCGGCATGCAAACACCCAGCTTTGTGCTATCAGTTACATGAGAGTTTGAAGGCTGTGATAGCTAAGAGTCATGAGTATGATCTGCTACAGGAAAATTTGAGCAAGCAAACAAATGACCTTAGTAAGTGTTTAGTTGAATATGTGGACGATGGTGAAGGCAACATGATTGCAGTTAAAGATCCTATGAAAGTGTCAAGCAAAGGTGGAACAAAGGTAGATGAGAGCCGCCCTGTCTCGAAAAATGGTAGACCACTCTCTTTTGATGAGTTGAAAACCCGGTGCGGCGCTCGCAAATTGCTAGGACACACTACACGTAGCAAGAAATGCAAACTAAATCAGAAGTAAGTGTTTGTATGCATTGTGGATTATAAATTTTTTATCATTCATTAACTTATCTTGTCTTTTATCATGTGCAGAAAAGTGGAGAACGAAGAAGAGTAGAACACTTGCTTCAATTATTTACGGATGAATCAAGTGAACTGGACAGTATATCCTTCACCTTATGGCATCAAATTTACTTCCACGTTTCGCGTGTTTGGTTCCTATATATTGTAGCAACTGCATCAGCACTTTGTTTAGTGGGAGTGTCAACCTTTTACATCTCTAAATAAGCAAAAGAATCCGACCTAAATAAATTAGTTTTGCATGGTTGGGAATAGTTGATTGCAATGCCACTGTGTTATGACTGGCGCGGGAGGTAGAAAGAATATTGTACATTTCCCCTCCCTACGTCCTAACTGCCATTAAATAAGTATCTGTACCACTCCCCACCACGCACTCACCCCCCTCCCACGCATGCCGGTTCGAACTCCCCTCTTATCCCCACTTACAGTAGATCGAGAAACGCTCGCCGGCGACCGCTGTAGCTGCCTCCATGGAGAGAAGCCTCGGCTTGCAGCAAGCGATGATGGAGCTCGCCGGCGATGATGAGGCGTGGCGTGCGCAGTTGATGGAGGTGTGCGGCTGGTTCCCCAGCATGGAGATGTTGGTCAACCATGCGTGTGGCCTCGTCAAAGTCCTCACCGACGGCGAGAAGAAGCGTGCCTTCCCCTACGGCCGCGGCGTCCCGCCGGCCTCCTTGTCTGGGCAATGTGAGAGACCACGCTAAGTGACTCCCCTGTTCAGCGCGCAAGGTGGTGGATGTACCGCTCCACCACCATGCCGCAGTGGCCAGATCCAGCACGCGTCGCGTCGAGGGTGGAGCGCGTCCACGTTGAGCTCGCTCTCCCATCGCCCGTCAGCCCGGACTACCAGGTCTGCCACGTGCCGGCGCCAGTCCAGCCGTTGGGCTTTGACGTCGTGGAGGACGATGTGGATGAGGTACTGGTCATCCCTGATGACGATGAAGAGGGCGAGGAGGATGCCGTGCAGATGGTAGCACCGGTCGCTGTCGAGGGTGGCAAGACAATGCCCATCGACGTCGAGCTCCTTCCCCTCCTCCCTGACATAGTGAAGCTGGAAGAAGAGGAGGTGGCTCAGGATCAGGTGGCGCAGCTGTCGAAGAGGACGGCGGTCAAGAAGAAGAATTCTACGTGTGTGGTGCGCCGCTCACGCCACCTCAAATTTCTGAAGTGAAGATGGGCACAGTTGCTGAAGGAGGAGGAAGCTGCTGGTTATCTTTAGTTAGGTATGCTGTTATATGCTGGTTATCTTTAGTTAGGTATGCTGGTTAACAATATTTTGGGTTTGATGTTGGTTAGGTATGCTGGTATATGTAAGCATATAAATTATGCAATCGGTACGGTTTGGTCTGGTTCTTTGTGACTGAAGAACTGAATATCTAGTGCTCACCCTATGTGTCAAGTTCAGTAAAATTTCAGAATATTGAATATGTACTGTTGCTTTGCTTCAGTGTTGCATCAAAGGTGTGGGTGCTGCTAGATGTTGCTCATATGTTGCAACAATACAATGAATTGGGCTGCTGCCCAAATCAGTAGTGCTGCTAGGTGATGTGACCATGTGCATCACTTACCAAATATAGAACATGCCAAATGTGCATCACTTACCAAATATAGATAATGATGGCCACATGTTATTTCTGATGCAATCTCTGTTACACTGTGCCCTAAACTGAATAGCACATAATTCATCAGCATTTCATCATGTCAATAACAACGATGTCAACAACTTTATGACCAATCTACTTGCTAACTATGACAGCAATCATAATGGCAAGCAGGCCAAGATACAGCAGACCTCCAAATCCTAAAATCCTATCAGAAAATATTTCCTTCTGCATCTTAACCATTACCCTCTTTTCTTTCTCATTCCTTTTAATTTCAGCTTCATATCCTGTAATCTTAGTCTCCAGTTTCTTGTTCTTCATGGCAAGATACTTAATGTCTGACTTTGCTTTGCTATCCCACTCCCCGACAACCCATTCAACATAATCAGAAGTGATAGCATCCTAAATAAATCATGAGCAATTCAAGTCAATTTATAACTGAACTTGTCACTGCAGCCGGTAAACACTGAACTTTTTTGCACCTTGACCGCAATAGCAGTACTACTGTGAAGATCATGCTCAGTAGACTAACCTCAAACCCACATCCCAAGAATGCGCTGCCAAAATTGTCTGCATCTATGCAGACACGGCCACCAGGAGTTTCCTGATGACCACATAGATGGAGCTTGTCAGGGCCAGAGGTCATGAATTGTGGGCGATAATGCCAGGATGTAAAGAACAAAGGTAAAGAACTTACATTTTTGCCACCAAAGTGTAGCGCCGAAGAAGCCTTAGCCGTCGGTTCTCCCGGCTCGCCGCCGCCCAGGAAACCCCCATTCCCTGTTCCACTCGATCCGCCGCCGCTACCTCATGTGCCACTTAATCTGCCCCATCTGCTTCCAGGACCCAGGCTTCCACCGAACTTGCAGTCGCCACCGCTCTTCTCGCCGCAGCAGTCGCCACCCGACGCCCAACTCGCTGTCATGCTTTCGCCGTCGAGATTTGGAGGGGCAAATGGAGAGAGAGGGCTAGGGATTTGGAAAGGGAGCCGAGAAAAGGGGAAGATCGATATGAACCTGGCAAAGTGGACTAGTGTAGCCCTGCCGACATGATAGGCCGCCTGTTGGGCCCCTCACATGGTTAGATGGGTCATGCCTAGCGTCATGGAGAGTACAGAAAAAAGTTATTTATACATACAATAAAAAAACGACGGGTTTGTCAAACAAAATAGAAAAACATTAAGCCAGATAACACGCCATAGAGCCAACGAGCTGACATGACTAATTTTCATCTGTGTAATATTACGTTCTGGCTCGATATATTTAGTTAGCTAACATGACTACTTTTCATAATCACGTGCTGAGGGGGGATTACCAGGAGATTATGCAAGATGATGACATGCAGATAGCTCAGGCACATTGATAGTGTTTAAAAAAAATTAAAGAATGTGAAATTTTTAATTTGAAACTTAGGAGAGCACTTGAAGAGAAAAATAGAATGAGAACACTATTAATGTGAAAAATAACATTATAAAAATTTGGAGAACGAGAAAAATATTAAGCAAGAAATATTGATAAGTGAAGCAAAAAAATTATTGGTATGACCGAATTGTCTTGTACGTCCGGATTGTACGACCGAATTGTCTTGTACAAGCGAATTGTCTGACAGACACATACACATGTATGTGTCACAATATTCGAGATGCCCTCTTTATTACATAAAAATGATAGAAACCCTAAGATAATCATGCTGTCGAAACCTTCGTCCGGACTAAATTCAAACCACTAAAACTTGAATCTTGCATGCGCGCCTTTTCTTTGCGATTTCGCGAATTTTGTTCTTCACACACTCCATCGAGTTCGAAGGTGACATAATCAACTTGGCGACGAAACGTCTTCTCCTAGCGTCAACGCAGGCCTGCAAAAAAAGACATAAAGGTTACATGAACCGAAGTTGCAACACGACCATACTAGCTAGTCTACAAACGTAAATAATAGCATACATGTGTAAAATCACGGGTCATTGAGTCCCCGTCCCAATGTTCTAGACATTCTATGACAAAAAGGCCACAAGAGTTCCTCGTATATATGCAAACATTAGCGGTGGGCAATATGATATGTGTGTTGTTGTTTGAATATGCATTATGTACTATTAACTCACCCATCCTCTTGCTGGGGCATGTCATACTCATTGATAGGCCACTTACTTACGTCCAGATATTTCCCTGGTGTAATAAGAATTGCCTGACGCATATCGTGTGCTATAGCCATTCGCTATAAAGAGGATAGTGTTAAAAAGAATCATAAACAATATGTAAGGCCAATGGTACAAATGTTGGCTACATTACCAGTGCTTTCACAGTCCTCTCACTAGTAGGAGAATGGGCTTTTACCCCCGGTTCATAAGGGCCTTTAGTCCCGGTTCTGGAACCGGGACTAAAGGGTCGTTACTAATGCCCTAGCCCTTTAGTCCCGGTTCTTACACGAACTGGGACTAAAGGCCGTCCACGTGGCCGGTGCGGGGAGCCCAGGCAGGAGGGCCTTTTGTCCCGGTTGGTGTCACCAACCGGGACCAATAGGCATCCACGCGTCAACACCTGGCAGGAGCTGAGGTTTTTGTTTTTTTTTGAAAGGGGGTGGTTTAGGGTTTTGGGGGGGTTAATTTAGGTGTTTCATATATTGTGTTAGCTAGCTAATTAATAGAGAGAAGTGTCCTCTCTTATCTCCGTGCTTGGTCGACGCTACATACTATATACGTATGTAGAGGAGTAGACACGCTAGCTAGTAATCAAATGAAGGAAACAGAAGATCGTCATGAACATATGCATACAGAGAGAACTGATATCAACCACCTCTCCTTCTCCGAGATATTGGTCGAACAACAAGTTCTCATATATCTATCCGACACTACCGGCTACATATATACAATAATTATCTCTTACAATACAATCTCCTAATTATATTGTAGGAACACAGGGTCCACATAGTATTCTCCGTTTTCAGCGATCACGTGGTCAAGGAAGAATGCCGCCAATTCCTCTTGAATTGCTCGCATACGATCTGGTGCTAGGAGTTCATCCCGCATCCGAAAGATCTAATTTGAAGAAGGGGGTCAATACATATATAGATATATATATATATATATATATATATGAATAAATGAAACTCAACACAAATGATGGTAATAAAATAAAATTGTGAATATTATTGCTTACGCACTTCATATTGTTCTTCAGTGTAGCCCCGCTCACAGGTCGTGTGGCGGATGGACTCGCAAACGTAGTATCCACAGTAATTATACCCGGGTTCCTGCCACAACCACTTTACAAGAAATAGAGGTCAATCAAACTGATAAGCAAGCATGCTAAATGGTATTGATGAAACTAGCGCTTGAATCATTAGGAGATGCGCGGAACATGCTACTATGGTACTTACTTTCGGGTGTCTAAATTGCAGCTTCTTCGGGAGTCCCGGAGCTTTTGAGGTGAATTTTCTCCAAACCCTACCAGACAAAGAAAACAATTACTTGATATCAGGAAATGAACAAAGTTGCTGATATGGTGGATAATGATCGATTTAACTTACTTCTGGAGCATTTGAGTCATGTTCGCATAGTCCTGGGGATCTTTTCGTCTCGAGTCTAAGACGGTTACTACTCCCGGCTCAAGCTTAATCTCTAGGAGAATATAGTGGAAGCTGCGCATGCATGCATAAGTCATCAATTACATTACCATAACCTGGACTAATAAGGGAAACCGAATATGCACAAGATAGTAACACTCACTTGAAGTTGTAAGGAAAGAGTATTATATCTTTGTTTTGATTTAATACCAACGATTGTAGCAAGTTGGCCTCGGCTTCTTTGGGATGTTTTTCAACCGTATATGCATCTATGAGATTTGTGTTAATGAACCCAATATCACCGATTTGTCTTTTCTTCAATTCAGCGATCTTCAATCTGCATAATATAGTGAGGATAAGTATAAATACATGCAATGAAAGAGCTGACCTATATAGAGAGACTTAATGACAGATGTAGTACTACTTACAGACAGTAGCAAGTGATCGTTGTTTTATCGAGGGACTTTTGATTGTAAAACTGGAAGAAATCCTCAAATGGAACATTCAGCAGTTCAATTCCAACGAGGTCATGCTCCGGTTTAACTCTCAGCGTCAAAGTACTCATCCCATCAGACTCTCTGCAGGTTTTCATGTACCAATCATGTAGTCTTCGCATCATCGTGCTTCGAGATCTGACATCTTTGACGAGAGGCTTCCCGTAATGGTATTTGTGTTCGTCCACCTCCATAATTTCATAATGTACATCGTCGGGCAGGTAATCTCCAAGATTGCTATAACCGGGCACCATACTCGGATCATTAGCGACGATGTCTTTTGACACCTTGAGCGGGGGGCACGATTGGTTCGCTTGTTCGCCGAGCTTGGCAATTTTTTTCCTAGCTCGTCGTTCTTTCATTCTTTTATCACTGACAGTACTTCCCGACCGCTCCGCTTCGGCATATGCCTTTGCAAGAACGCGCTCATAGTTGCCTCTCGGCGGAGACTTTGGTGGTTTTGTCAGGGCAGCCAGAGTGTGCTTTGCTTTCACCGGATCTACCTTCTCCTCCGGAGGTGGATGTTTCTTTGCTTTCACCCCTTCAAAGAAGTTCTTCACTTCGGCTCGCACAATCTTCGCGTTCTCCTCCTCGGTCCTCTCATATGGTAACTTCTCTGGAGTCTTCAGAGAAGGACCGAATCTGTATTGCCTCCCGCCTCTGGCAGCTGTACTGCTAGATGCCGGCAGAGCAGACGGAGCGGCTGCGGCTGTCTTCTTTCCTTGCTTACGAGGCGGAGGAGAAGGACTACGACGCGCCGGAGGAGCCGCAGCGGCGGCGGGTCTCTTCCGCCCTTGCTGACGAGGCGGAGAAGGAGGAGGCTGGCTGCTCTGCCGCGCCGGTGCTGGCGGAGAAGGAGGCGGAGTGCCGCCACGTGCCGGAGAAGGAGGCTGAGTGCCCTGATCACTCGCCGGAGGAGGAGGCGGAGGAGGAGGCAGAGTGCCCTTACTCGCCGGAGCCGTCCAGTTCGGAATCTTGATGAGCTCCTTCTGCCATAGGCATGGAGTCTTCAGAGCTAAACCCAGCCGAGTCTCCCCTTCACCGGTAGGGTGGACAAGCTGGAGGTCCTCAAATCCCTCCGTTATTTCATCCACCATCACCCTAGCATATCCTTCTGGAATCGGCCGGTAGTGGTAGGTTGCGCCTGCCCCCTAGGGCGCGCCCCCTACCTCGTGGGCCCCCTGACACTCCACCGACCTCAACTCCAACTCCATATATTCAGTTTCGGGGAGAAAAAATCAGAGAGAAGGATTCATCGCGTTTTACGATACGGAGCCGCTGCCAAGCCCTAAAACCTCTCGGGAGAGCTGATCTGGAGTCCGTTCGGGGCTCCGGAGAGGGGGATTCGTCGCCGTCGTCATCATCAACCATCCTCCATCACCAATTTCATCATGCCCACCGCCGTGCATGAGTAATTCCATGGTAGGCTTGCAGGACGGTGATGGGTTGGATGAGATCTATCATGTAATCGAGTTAGTTTTGTTAGGGTTTGATCCCTAGTATCCACTATGTTCTGAGATTGATGTTGCTATGACTTTGCTATGCTTAATGCTTGTCACTAGGGCCCGAGTGCCATGATTTCAGATCTGAACCTATTATGTTTTCATGAATATATGTGAGTTTTTGATCCTATCTTGGAAGTCCATAGTCACCTACTATGTGTTATGATCCGGCAACCCCGAAGTGACAATAATCGGGACCAATCCCGGTGATGACTGTAGTTTGAGGAGTTCATGTATTCACTATGTGTTAATGCTTTGGTCCGGTACTCTATTAAAAGGAGGCCTTAATATCCCTTAGTTTCCATTAGGACCCCGCTGCCACGGGAGGGTAGGACAAAAGATGTCATGCAAGTTCTTTTCCATAAGCACGCATGACTATATTCGGAATACATGCCTACATTACATTGATGAACTGGAGCTAGTTCTGTGTCACCCTATGTTATGACTGTTACATGATGAACCGCATCCGGCATAATTCTCCATCACCGATCCAATGCCTACGAGCATTTCACATATTGTTCTTCGCTTATTTACTTTTCCGTTCCTACTGTTACAATCACTACAAAACCCAAAAATATTACTTTTGCTATCGTTACCGTTACTATCATATTACTTTGCTACTAAATACTTTGCTGCAGATACAAAGTTATCCAGGTGTGGTTGAATTGACAACTCAACTGCTAATACTTGAGAATATTCTTTGGCTCCCCTTGTGTCGAATCAATAAATTTGGGTTGAATACTCTACCCTCGAAAACTGTTGCGATCCCCTATACTTGTGGGTTATCAAGACTATTTTCTGGCGCCGTTCCCAGGGAGCATAGCTCTATTCTTTGAGTCACTTGGGATTTATATCTGCTGGTCATTATGAAGAACTTGAAAGACGCTAAGACAACAATTTATCCCTCAACTACGAGGGGAGGTAAGGAACTGCCATCTAGCTTTGCACTTGATTCACCTTCTGTTTTGAGTAAGCTTGCGACACCTAAACCTGCTTCTGCTATTCGTTCTGATATGTCACATGTTATAGATGATGCCACTTCTGCTATGCATGATACTTATGATGAAACTACTTCCATGCTTGATACTACTGTGCCACTTAGTGAATTTCTTGATGAACAAATTGCTAGGGTTAGAGAGAAAGAAATTATTGAAACTGATTATATAGATGAAAGTGATAATGAAGACTCGCCTGTTATTCCTGAGGCTTATGTTTTTGAAAAAGAAGCTGCTTTAGCTATATTAGCTTGCAAAGATAGATATGAGCTCAAGAGGTTCTTAGCTAAATGGAGGCAGCAATCTCTTAATGCTAGAATGAAACCTGACCCTGCTTTTGCTAATTCACCTATTTGTGTTACTAATAAGGATTATGAATTCTCTGTTGATCCTGATATAATTACTTTGGTTGAATCTGATCCTTTTCATGGCTATGAATCTGAAACTGTTGTGGCACATCTTACTAAATTAAATGATATAGCCACCCTGTTCACTAATGATGAGAGATCCCGCTATCTTTATATCCTTAAAATATTTCCGTTCTCATTAAAGGGTGATGCTAAGATATGGTTTAATTCTCTTGATCCTGGTTGTGTGCGTAGTCCCCAGGATATGATTTATTACTTCTGTGCTAAATATTTCCCTGCTCATAAGAAACAAGCTGCTTTGAGGGAAATATACAATTTTGTGCAAATTGAAGAAGAGAGTCTCCCACGAGCTTGGGGGAGGCTTCTCAAGTTACTTAATGCTTTGCCTGATCATCCTCTTAAGAAAAATGAAACACTTGATATCTTTTATAATGGACTGACCGATGCTTCTAGAGATTACCTGGATAGTTGTGCTGGTTCTGTTTTCAGGGAAAGAACACCGAATGAAGCTGAAATTATATTGAATAATATGTTGACAAATGAAAATAATTGGACACTTCCTGAGCCAGCTCCTGAGCCTATTCCTAAGCCAACTCCGAAGAAGAGAGGTGTTCTATTTCTCAGTCCTGAAGATATGCAAGAGGCAAAGAAATCTATGAAAGAAAAGGGTATTAAAGCTGAAGATGTTAAGAATTTACCTCCTATTGAAGAAATACATGGTCTTAATCTACCTCCTATTGAAGATATACATGATCTTAATCCATTACCCATTGAAGAACCTCATGGTCTTGATAACCCGACACAGGTAGTAAAGGTAAATTCTCTCTATAGATATGATAAAGCTGAAATCCCTCCTACTAAAATTGCTAGCCAATGCTTGGATGAGTTTGATAACTTTATGGTTAAGCAAGAAGATTTCAATGCTTATTTCGGTAGACAATTAAAACAAAATGCTTATATGATTGAACACTTGGATGATTATATGTCTAGAGTTAAAGGTGAACTTAAACTCATTACTAAACATGCTTCTATGGTTACCACTCAAGTAGAACAAGTACTTAAAGCTCAAAATGATTTTCTCAATGAAATGAATAGTAAGAAAAATGATTATGCTGTTAGAGTGGCTACTAGAACTGGTAGAATGACTCACGAACCTTTGTATCCTGAAGGCCACCCTAAGAGAATCGAGCAAGATTCTCAGAGAAATAATATTGAGGCACCTAGTTCTTCTAAAAAGAAGAAAAAGAAAAATGATAGGACTTTGCATGCTTCTAGTGAACCTATTGCTGAACCACCAGAGAATCCAAATGATATATCTATTTCTGATGCTGAAACACAATCTGGTAATGAACATGAACCTAATGAAAATGTTAATGATGATGTTCATGATGATGCTCAACCTAGTAATGATAATGATGTAGAAATTGAACCTGTTGTTGATCTTGATAACCCACAATCAAAGAATCAACGTTATGACAAGAGAGACTTTGTTGCTAGGAAACATGGTAAAGAAAGGGAACCATGGGTTCAGAAAGCCATGCCTTTTCCTCCGAAACCATCCAAGAAAAAGGATGATGAGGATTTTGAGCACTTTGCTAAAATGATTAGACCTATCTTTTTGCGTATTGATATGCTCAAAATGAATCCTTATGCTAAGTATATGAAAGATGTTGTTACAAATAAAAGAAAGATACCGAAAGCTGAAATTTCCACCATGCTTGCTAATTATACTTTTAAGGGAGGAATACCAAATAAACTAGGAGATCCAGGAGTACCCACTACACCATGCTCCATTAAAAGAAACTATGTTAAAACTGCTTTATGTGATCGTGGAGCCGGTGTTAGTGTTATCCCTCTCTCTTTATATCGTAGACTTGATTTGAATAAGTTGACACCTACTGAAATCCCTTTGCAAATGGCTGATAAATCAACTGCTATACATGTCGGCATTTGTGAGGATGTGCCTATTGTGGTTGCAAATGTTACTATTTTAACGGACTTTGTTATTCTTGATATTCCCGAGGATGATAGTATGTCTATTATTCTTGGAAGACCTTTTTTGAATACTGCGGGGGCTGTTATTGATTGCAACAAAGGCAATGTCACTTTTCATGTTAATGGTAATGAGCATACGGTACACTTTCCGAGGAAACAACCTCAGGTCCACAGTATCAATTCTATTGGAAAAATTCCATCGATTATTTTTGGAGGTTTTGAATTTCCTCTACCTACTATCAAGAAGAAATATGATATTCTTATTATTGGGGATATGCATATCCCCGTTGAGGTAACATAGTGTTATTCGAAATTTCTCCGGTTCCATGTTATTCGGAATGAGTTTGTTAACAAGACTTGATCAACCTTGTTAGTGGATTCCTTTTGATGAGCATGAGATGGATGAAACTAGAAGGCACAACCTTCTGTACCCCCTTTCTACTTTCTGTTATTTAGTTGAAATAAAGTAAAAATAGTATTTTCCTGTCTGTTTTCTGATTCATCTGTGCAATATAAAAATACCCCGAAAATAAAAGTTCTCCAAATGCCCTGAAAATGGAATGTGATTTTTTCTGGAATATTTGAGAATATCTGGCACTGAGAACACAGCAGGAGGGGCAAAGACCTGGCCACGAGTGTGGAGGGTGCGCCCTACCCCCTGGGCGCCCCCCCTGCCTCGTGGGCCCATGGTGGCCCCCTCCACTTATTCCTGCACCCACACACTCCTTCTTCCTCCCACAAACACCAATATCCAGCTCAAGCACGAGTTCTAGCTCATTTTGCTGCGATTTTGGATCTCCTTGCTCAAACCACCTCTCACAAAACTGCTTGGGGGGATTGTTCCTTGGTATGTGACTCCTCCAATGGTCCAATTAGTTTTTGTTCTAGTGCTTTATTCATTGCAAATTTGTGCTGCCTAGGTGACCATGTTCTTGAGCTTGCATGTCAAATTTATATGGTTCCAAGTAGTTCTAATACATGATATAGTCTCTAGGCACTTGTAGGAGTAGTTGCTATCAATTTTATTGAGCTTGGTTCACTTTTATTTGAAGTTACTAAAAATTTCAGAAATTTTCAGAAAATAATGAAGAGATTTTTGAGGGGCTCATCGAGCCGAAGCTCGAAGGAAAAAGCAAAATGAAGAAGCACAGAGGCCCAAATATAATTTGCCTCGCACCGCGGAGGTCCGGCCGTGTGAATGGCCTTCCGATGATTTCTTGAGAGAAGCTGAAATTTATGATGATTTCTATTCATTGGCTGAGAATGCTGGCCTCACCGACTTCCTCCGCGACCAACGTCATTAGTATCTCTTACTCAGCAATACTTTTGTGCAAAACTTCTACTATTTTCCTATGGAAACACCTCCTTCAGTAGAGTTTCATTTATATGATGTTGTTAAGAAGATGCCACTAGATGAATTTTGCTTGGTTTGCAAAATACCCTTCGAGGGTACCTTAGATGAACCACATCGTAAAGATGTGGACGGGTTTATTGACACCATGACTGTGGGGGAAACCAAGAAGGTTTCCGATGCAAGAATCACTAGCATACATTTTCTTGTTTTACGCTACTTTGCCATATTTGCTAGTCGTTGCTTGATTGGTCGCGGAAACTGTGGAAACCTTAGTGTTCCTGATATTATCATTTTGTTCCATGGTTTATTTTCCGATAACACTGTTAGTATGGGTGGTATTATTGCTAAACGGTTAAGTTTGAACCATACAAAGGGTCCCATCTCTGGAGGTATTTATGCTTCACGCCTTGCTGCATATTATAATATACCTATTAGGCATTATCAAAAAGAAGAAAAATTGCTGCCCACTGCTTATTTAGATTATAAGAGTATGGTAGCGCATGATTTCATTGTTAGGAACAAGGAAGGGGAGCTTAAATACAAATTGTTCTTTGATAAGCATCACCCTGAGACTATTATCTTGCCTGCTCCTTCCTTGTTTAATTTATCTGCAGGCCCGTATCTCGTTCCGTGGACGGCCATTTACGCTTACCGGAACCCTACACCAGCCCCGGAGCCGGAACCACAATTTGAGCCTCCACGATAGTCTGATTACTTTTGGGATCCGGAGATGACTGCCCGCCAGTGGCAATCAGAGTCTTCTTCATCTCAGTACGACCCCGGCTACAACTATGGATATCCGCCAGGCCATCTGTGGCAATGAACCAACTTAGGCCAAAAGCCTAAGCTTGGGGGAGTACGTATTTCCCACCGACATTACATTCATGTTCACACACACTCATTGCTAGATGTCGGTGCTCATACTCTTTCACTGTACTATCCATGCTAGTTTATTTTCTTTTTCTTGCTTTCTTCTTATGTGTTTGATAAACCTTAAGAAAAACCAAAAAAATTAGTAGTAGCTTTTAGTTAGTTTACTTTTCTTGTTGTAGTAGTACTAATTAAAGGAAAACCCAAAAAGATTTCCCGTTCTTCTTTTGCTTGTTGGGAGCTTTCCCATGTAAATAGTTTTATTTCTTTTCTTTTCATTGGGGGTCGATAGGAGAAGACCATAATTAAATTGTTGAAGTGGCTCTTATATGCATTATTGTTGATTTAACCAAGAGCCCATATTGCCTTGTCTTCTACTGTTTATTGAATGCTCGTAGATTCCAGCTTAGTCCAATGCACGTGCAAGTGAAAGGCAATTATGATGATATATGATGGACTGACTGAGATGAGAAAAGCTGGTATGAACTCGACCTCTCTTGTTTTTGTAAATATGATGAGTTCATCGTTCCTGATTTAGCCTATTATGAATAAACATGTTTGCAATGACAATTAGAGATCATAGTTGCTCGTGCCATGCTTGATTAGCTATGAGTTATAATGGTTTACCTTGCGTGCCAACATGCTATTAAAATGGTTGTGATGTGGTATAGTGGGGTGGTATCCTCCTTTGAATGATTTAAGTGACTCGACTTGGCACATGTTCACACATGTAGTTGAAACAAATCAACATAGCCTTCACGATATTTATGTTCATGGTGGATTATATCCTGCGCATGCTTGTACTCAATGTTTATTAATTTTAATGCATGTTCATGTCTGTTGTCGCTCTCTAGTTGGTCGCTTCCCAGTCTTTTGCTAGCCTTCACTTGTACTAAGCGGGAATACTGCTTGTGCATCCAATCCCTTAAACCCCAAAGTTATTCCATATGAGTCCACTATACCTTCCTATATGCGATATCTACCTGCCGTTCCAAGTAAATTTGTATGTGCCAAACTCTAAACCTTCAAATGAAATTTTGTTTTGTATGCTCGAATAGCTCATGTATCAACTAGGGCTGCCCTTATCTTCCATGCTAGGCGGGTTATTCTCAAGAGGAGTGGACTCCGCTCCTCACTCGCGAGAAAATGGCTGGTCACCGGGATGCTCAGTCCCATGCTTTATGCAAACTAAATCAAAATAATTGCAAACAAAACACCCCCAGGGACTGTTGCTAGTTGTAGGCACTCGTTGTTTCGAGCAAGCCGTGGATTGATGCTTGTTGGTGGAGGGGGAGTATAAACTTTGCCATTCTGTTTGGGAACCGCCTATAATGTGTGTAGCATGGCAGATATCGCCATCTCTTGGTTGTTATGTTGACAATGAAAGTATGCCGCTCAAAATATTATTTATCTCTATTTCAAAACCGAGCTCTGGCACCTCTACAAATCCCTGCTTCCCTCTGCGAAGGGCCTATCTATTTACTTTTATGTTGAGTCATCACCCTCTTATTAAAAAGCACTAGCTGGAGAGCGCAGCTGTCATTTGCATCCATTACTATTAATTTATATTGGGTATGGCTATGACTGGATCTCTTTTACCATGAATTACAATGTCTAGTCAGTTCTTGATCTTTAAAGGTGCTCTGCATTTATGTTTTCGGTCACAGAAAGGGCTAGCGAGATACCATCTTATTATATCATATCATGATTGTTTTGAGTAAGTGTTGTCATCCGAGATCTATTATTATGGCTCGCTAGTTGATTGTGCCATTGATATGAGTAAACATGAGACTTAAGAGTTATTGCAAATGTGGTTAGTCATAATCTTTGCTGAAAACTTGAATGCTGGCTTTACATATTTACAACAACAAGAGCAAACAGAGTTTGTAAAAGTTTTTCTTTATCGCTTTCAGTTTATCAACTGAATTGCTTGAGGACAAGCAAAGGTTTAAGCTTGGGGGAGTTGATACGTCTCCGTCGTATCTACTTTTCCAAACACTTTTGCCCTTGTTTTGGACTCTAACTTGCATGACTTGAATGGAACTAACCCGGACTAACACTGTTTTCAGCAGACTTTACATGGTGTTATTTATGTGCAGAAACAGAAGTCCTCGGAATGACCTGAAACTCCATGGAACATCTATTTGGAAAATAAGAAAAATACTGGAAGAAAAATACACGTCAGGAGGCCCACACCCCGTCCACGAGGGTGGGGGCGCGCCTGCCCCCCCCCCCCCCAGGGTGCGCCCCCTACCTCGTGGGCCCCCTGACGCTCCACCGACCTCAACTCCAACTCCATATATTCACTTTCGGGGGGAAAAATCAGAGAGAAGGATTCATCACGTTTTACGATACGGAGCCGCCGCCAAGCCCTAAAACCTCTCGGGAGGGCTGATCTAGAGTCCGTTCGGGGCTCCGGAGAGGGGGATTCGTCGCCGTCGTCATCATCAAGCATCCTCCATCACCAACTTCATGATGCTCACCGCCGTGCGCGAGTAATTCCATCGTAGGCTTGCTGGACGGTGATGGGTTGGATGAGATCTATCATGTAATCGAGTTAGTTTTGTTAGGGTTTGATCCCTAGTATCCACTATGTTCTGAGATTGATGTTGCTATGACTTTGCTATGCTTAATGCTTGTCACTAGGGCCCGAGTGCCATGATTTCAGATCTGAACCTATTATGTTTTCATGAATATATGTGAGTTCTTGATCCTATCTTGCAAGTCCATAGTCACCTACTATGTGTTATGATCCGGCAACCCCGAAGTGACAATAATCGGGACCACTCCCGGTGATGACCGTAGTTTGAGGAGTTCATGTATTCACTATGTGTTAATGCTTTGGTCCGGTACTCTATTAAAAGGAGGCCTTAATATCCCTTAGTTTCCATTAGGACCCCACTTACACGGGAGGGTAGGACAAAAGATGTCATGCAAGTTCTTTTCCATAAGCACGTATGACTATATTCGGAATACATGCCTACATTACATTGATGAATTGGAGCTAGCTCTGTGTCACCCTATGTTATGACTGTTACATGATGAACCGCATCCGGCATAATTCTCCATCACCGATCCAATGCCTACGAGCTTTTCACATATTGTTCTTCGCTAATTTACTTTTCCGTTGCTACTGTTACAATCACTACAAAACCCAAAAATATTACTTTTGCTATCGTTACCGTTACTATCATATTACTTTGCTACTAAATACTTTGCTACAGATACTAAGTTATCCAGGTGTGGTTGAATTGACAACTCAACTGCTAATACTTGAGAATATTCTTTGGCTCCCCTTGTGTCGAATCAATAAATTTGGGTTGAATACTCTACCCTCGAAAACTGTTGCGATCCCCTATACTTGTGGGCTTGGTTTTTGGCTTCTGTGTAGGCGCATTATTTGGGATGTTGGGCTCCTGCGCCGTATATTCTTCGGTTATATTATTTTCAATCTGCATGCGATATTGAAGTACATATGATGATATAAAAATAAATATTATTTACTTACAAAACATTTAAGAAAGACAGAACACAATGACTTACCTTGACGTTACCACGGTCGCGCCCATTGTCAAAGTCAACCCGATCTCTCCTAGTGGCCGCACCTTCAGTCCAATTCCTCATCAGAGGATGTATGGACAAATTGGGATTGAAAGCGCAATCACCTTCCACAGGTTGCACCTTCTCCCAGTACAAGTACTACAAAAAAAGATTTACAGTTAGTAAAATACTCCACATAAAATTGCAATGATATAATAATTGACATTATGCAACAGGTCTCATATGTGTACCTGCAAGAGAGCCAAATTGCCTTTCGGCCATTGGCGGAGGTGTTTGCCTTTATTGAGTATGCGAACGCAATCGAGGAGAACATGGAGGGTGAACGCATTCCAGTTAATCTTTGAAATACATTTCACATCATCGACCAAAGCGTAGTACTGCCTTGGCACAAACTTGCTTGACATGGGAGCCATAATTGTTCCTAACAGGACAAGGACTAATTTCCAAAGAAAATCGTCGTCGGTGGATTTATTTTTAATTATGTCCCCAATGAGATCATCTATCACTATGTTTCCTGTTGTCTTACTAAGAAATTGTGGCGGCACCCGCTCCTTAATGTCCTCGCCTTCTTCAATCAGAATGTCCGAAGCGGACAGTCCTTGGTTCTCCAGGTTAAAGATGCACTCGACGTTGACCGCACCGAGAGTCACCTCCCCAACCTGCAATTGTATAATGAATCTGGCCATGCTGGCCTCAAAATTCTCAACCATATACTTAATCAGTAGGGTACGCATCTTAATAGATGGTATCTGAAGCATGCTGCACAATGTTGTATCGGCGACTCTTGAGCGTTAATCGCTCGATAGAAGATTAACAAGCTTGCACCATTTTTCAACGGCGCATACAATTTCTCCATTCAGCTCGTCCATCTTGTTGAAACAAAATATAAAACTTCGTGACATTACCGAACACTAATGCAAAAATAACAATAGACATGCAAAAATATAAAACTTTCTGACAATAGCTAACACTAATGCAAAAATAACACTAATGCAAATATAAAACTAGCAGCATGTATACCGCAACATGCACCCAAATGTGTGCTGATATGAGGCTATAAAAAATAACTACAATTGGTAATTGAATTTACTTGCATATGATCATGTTCTTTGAGTATCAGATATGTTATATAATCAATTAATTTAATATGGTAAACTGTTAGAAATTCGTCTGGTTGTCTTATTAACACGGTGACAAATTGATCGGCTATAAATAAGTACAGTCCATAGCAATGGTACCTATTTGATGTTCATCAACATCTAATGCATAACTCTTAAATGTTCTATGTGCACAAGAATATAATTGGATCGTGTGACCAAAATATAATTGGATCATGTGAAAAAATGTATTGCATCATGCTTCTCGAGAAACACATCTTGTTCTACCATGCTATGAAAGAACCAAAGTTTTAGTTCATCTATGCCATCTGGTCAGAACGCATCTAGTCGAGGACAAAAAATGTGCTAAATATAACTCCATCAAAGCAATGACACGGAGGAACTAGCTTGCTATATGAAGGCGGTAAGGAGGACAACTTACTTGATCGTTCGATGAAGATGAAAGAAGTCAGCGATGCGGTGTCGACGTAGTTCATCGAGGGCGGCCACCACGTGCGGGTGACGTTGATCTTCTCAGGGTTTTTCTAGCATGTGGGATGCGGCGGACGGAGCTGTCGACGACTCACCGGCAGGAGGCGATCTAGTCGACGACATGTGCGAGCAGGTGGAGATTATATACGAGGTCGACTCCTAGGTCGTCGTAACTTCCTTGAGGCGAATCACGGGATCTATATTTTCCTCGGTTGAAACGAGGCTGAACGTGCTCCTCAATCGTAGGGATAAGGAAAATATGGATTAGCACGATCCCGGAATTGTGTACCAGAACGGCAACTACTCCAGTGATCGACGTGCATGTGATCGACGTGCATGGAAAGCGCACCATTGTTGGCCCCCGCAAAATGGATCCGAGAGGTATTTGCGGTCTGGGCCGGCCCACCAACCTACATCCGTAATCATATAATTTTTTTTGTTGCTCAAAATAAATATCATTGTTTCTTCCCTCAAAAAACAATATATAATCTTTGTTTCACCTATTAGTTATTGTATACTTGTATATGTTCAACAATATTTATAGTATCTCTCTCATGTCTGCAATATTATAAATTCAAATGTATTGTTCCTCTTTCCTTTTTTGGTTTTCCTGTTATTTTATGTTTTCTCCATCTTATTCCTAATTGTTTTTTCATGTTTCATAATTCCATATCATTTCTTCTCATAGTTTTCAGTTTCAAATATGTATGATTCAATGTTGTCCTATTTGTGACTTCATAATTGGTGGGACTGGCAAGGAAAACCACTTTCAGACCTGCCCTCCGGCAGTCCCGAATGATCGTGCTTGTACATGGTGCATGTGGAGGCATGCATGAGATGACCCCAACTTTTGGGACCATGTGGGCATGGGCAATGTGGTCCCCCAGGCAAGGTATGAACGAATTCAGACACAAAACGCACGTTGCGTCACGTCGGGGCATTGTTCTAGGGTTTTCTCACCGAAAAAACCTAGAAAATGCATCGAGTGTCGGAAATGAATGATACTTGTCATGCATGCATGCCATGGTCATGGTAGGGTGTGCATAAAGTTTGGGATCATTTGGTGGGACCGGCAAAGAAAACCTCTTTCATTCTTGCCCTCCGGCAGACCCGAATGGTCTAGCTTGTACATGGTTCATGTGCAGGCATGCATGAGACGACCCCAACTTTTGGGACCATGTGGGCATGGCTAATGTGGTCCCCTAGGCAAGGTCTGCATGAATTCAGACACAAAACACACGTTGCGTCACGTCGGGGCAGTGTTCTAGGGTTTTGTCACCAGAAAAACCTTAGAAAATGCATCGAGTGTCGGAAATGAACGATACTTGTCATGCATGCATGTCATGGTCATGCTAGGGTGTGCATAAAGTTTGGGATCATTTGGTGGGGTCGGCAAGGAAAACCTCTTTCATACTTTCCCTCCGGCAGACCCGAATGGTCTGCTTGTACATGGTTCATGTGGAGGCATGCATGAGATGACCCCAACTTTTGGGACCATGTGCACATGGCCACTGTAGTCCCCCAGGCAAGGTCTGCAGGAATTCGGACACAATACGCACGTTGCGTCACATCGGGGCACTGTTCTAGGATTTTATCACTGCAAAAACCCCTACAAAATGCATCGAGTGTCGGCAATGAACGATACTTGCAAGAAAAACCTGCTTCTAGTACATGGTGCAAGGCATGCATGCGATTGTCCCAACAAGATTTGATTTAATAATATTTCAAGTATCAAACAGAAAAGAAAATTTATAATTAGGAAGGACAAACATGAAAAGTGAAATAAAACACAACATTATATCGTACATTATTTAAATTTATAACTATCAAAGCAAAGAAAGGAGGAGAATATAGAAAACAGAAGAAAAATTTGAATGAATAAGTGCAATAAAAGACAACATATTATCTTACACGTAAAAATAATTCAAATATAAAAAAGATAAGATCTATTAGAATGAAGACGTGAAATAAAAGATAACATATTATCATACATTTTAAAAATATTTCAAATATAAAGAAGAGAAGAAATATTAGAATGAAGAAGTGAAATAAAACAGAACATTTTATCTTACAAAGTAAAAATATTTCGTAAATATTATCAATATAAAAATGAGAACGAACAAATGAAATACAACACAGCATAATTTGGCATATTATTTTAATTTTAGTAAACACTGTTAGAAATAATATAGAAAAAAGAGATTTGATTTTATATATTAGAAATATAAAAAATAAAAGATATTTTGGAGTTAAGAAGTGAAATAAAAGAGAAAATAAAAAAGAAACAAATTTAACAATTTATAAAAGCAAATTATTTCAGCGCGCGGGTCAGGCTGCCCTGGGCTAGCCCGCCCGAATTGGGCCCAAGGCAGAGCCGCGCAGGGCACAGCCGTGGGGTGGTGGGAGTTTAGTCCCACCTCGCCAAGCGAGAGAGCGCCACACAGGTTTATATACCCGGCTCCGACTCCCCTCTCAAGCTCCTCTCATATGCAGGCAGTACCAGCAGCAGAAATATTCTACACCATGGGCTTGCATCCTGGCCCAAGAACGGCTGGGTTCCTAGTCGTATGCAGGCCGTGGTGTATGAATTCTTCTGCTCTGGTAGGTGGGCATTTTTTGCATAATATTGACATGTGTTTTGATCTTCAAATCATGTACTACACTATACACATGCTCACTTGCATGCAATACACATTTTTTTGCATATATGACAAGTTAATGTTTTCACCTTCAAATCACCTAATAAATTTTACACATGCTCACTTACATGTAATACACATGGCTATTAATGGAATTTCAACAAAAATGAGGCCTTTGTGTATGAATTCTGCTCCCACTCTAGTCATGCATGCATGCCATGGTCATGGTAGGGTGTTCATAAAGTTTGGGATTATTTGGTGGGACCGGCAAGGAAAACCTCTTTCAGACTTGCCCTCCGGCAGACCCGAATGGTCCGGCTTGTACATGGTGCATGTGGAGGCGTGCATGAGATGACCCCAACTTTTTGGACCATGTGGGCATGGCCAATGTTCAAAAACTGGCTTAAGTTAGACCAAATGGTCCCTCCGGAATGCGGTGATTTTTTCGACCACCTCCAAATCACCTCAATTTTTGCACACATGATCTCTTTCACAAACAAAGCTAGGTTTCCATGGTTTTATATTTTTTTGATTTTTTTTAATTTATAATGCCCTCTAGACTGACTGGTCAAAACATCGGTCTATACCTCAAGGGGGCATTGTAAAATATATATTTTTTCAAATTTTCTTTGATAGCCATCTTTGGCACATGTAGGTCACCATGTAGAAGCAAATTTGGGTGATTTGGAGGTGGTGGAAAAATCACCTTTGTTCAAAAACTGGCTTAAGAGGACTTTGACGTTGAGGCATGGGTAACTGTGTCAGAAAGTTACCGTATTGAGGATCTGCTGAAGAAGATCGCCGCCCAGTTCAGCATCACAGTCGACGTTGCCAACATTGAGGTGAGAGGCCTAGCAAAGTCCAACCACAACTACCTTCAAGGTAAAAGGTACATCTTGGTCCTAGATGATGTTTGGGATGAGCGCTTGTGGTCGGAGATAAGGGATATATTCCCAACATCTAACTATATCGGCCGAGTTATTATGACATCAAGAAAGCAGGAAGTGCTGGCAACTAGGGAGTCTGCATATGCAATTCACTTGGAACCACTACAAGCACATCACTCATGGGTGTTGTTCTACAAACGGGTATTTCGGAATGCTCATGACAAAAAGTGCCCGTTGGAGCTACGGGAATTGGCTCAGAGGTTCATAGCAAAGTGTCAAGGCTTGCCAATTGCTATTGCGTGCATCGGGTGGACCAAATGGTCCCTCCGGAATGCAGTGTTTTTTCGACCACCTCCAAATCACCTCAATTTTTGCACACATGATCTCTTGCACAAACAAAGCTAGGTTTCCAAGGTTTTATATTTTTTGAATCTTTTTTAATTTATAATGCCCTCTAGACTGACTGGTCAAAACATCGGTCTATACCTCAAGGGGGCATTGTAAAATATATATTTTTTCAAATTTTCTTTGATAGCCATCTTTGGCAGATGTAGGTCACCATGTAGAAGAAAATTTGGCTGATTTGGAGGTGGTGGAAAAAATCACCTTTGTTCAAAAACTGGCTTTAGTTCATGCACCAGCCAACTCATCCACAAGTACGAACTGATGGAGGGAGGTGGGCCATATATTTCAACACTCCCCCTCACGTCTAGGCTATTTTAGTCCTTAGACGTGGGATCGATGTAGGCCGCAGAATCTTCATTTCAATATTGTGTTGGCAGGATCTTGAACTCAAGACCTCTTGGCTCTGGTACCATATTGAATTCATGCACCAGCAAACTCATCCATAAGTCCGAACTGATGGAGGGAGGTGGGCAATATATTTCAACAGACCAAATGGTCCCTCCGGAATGCGGTGATTTTTTCGACCACCTCCAAATCACCTCAATTTTTGCACACATGATCTCTTGCACAAACAAAGCTAGGTTTCCAAGGTTCTATATTTTTTATTTTTTTTAATTTATAATGCCCTGTAGACTAACTGGTCAAAACATCGGTCTATACCTCAAGGGGGCATTGTAAAATATTTTTCAAATTTTCTTTGATAGCCATCTTTGGCACATGTAGGTCACCATGTACAAGAAAATTTGGGTGATTTGGAGGTGGTGGGAAAAATCAACTTTGTTCAAAAATTGGCTTTAGTTAGACCAAATGGTCCGTCCGGAATGCGGTGATTTTTTCGACCACCTCCAAATCACCTAAATTTTTGCACACATGATCTCTTGCACAAACAAAGCTAGGTTTCCAAGGTTTTATATTTTTTTGAATTTTTTAATTTATAATGCCCTCTAGACTCACTGGTGGAAAAAATCACCTTTGTTCATTTAAGTGACCAAATTGTCCCTCCGGAATGCGGTGATTTTTTCGACCACCTCCAAATCACCTCAATTTTTGCAGGCATGATCTCTTGCACAAACAAAGCTAGGTTTCCAAGGTTTAATATTTTTTGAATTTTTTTAATTTATAATGCCCTCTATACTGACTGGTCAAATAATCGGTCTATACTGCCCTCTAGGTTTCCAAGTGTACTTTATAACAAAATAGTACTAATTGATTTGGGATGAAGTAACATGTGACAGATGAAACATACTACTAATTGATTTGGGTTGAAAAACATGTGACAGATTAAAAATAGTACCATTTAATTTGGATGAAAGACATGTGACAGATTAAAAAAATCTTACTAGCAGTACATTTTCAACACAGACATATATGAAAAACAAATGTGTATTACATGTAACAGAGTGAGCATGTGTAAAATTTTGTTGGTGCTTTGAAGAAGATCCAAACTAATTCCAATATGCAAAAAAATATGCCCACCTACCAGAGGCAGGAGATTTCATACACCACGGCCTGCATACGACTAGGAACCCAACAGTTTATGGGCCAGGATGCAGGCCCATGGAGCAGATTTCTATTCTGCTGGTAGGGCCCACGGGGCAGGGAGCATGATGATTAGGCAATGTACTGCCTGCTTATGAGAGGAGCTTGTGTGGGGACTCGCAGCCGGGTATATAAGCTGGTGTGTCTCCCTCTCGCTAGGCAAGGTGGGACTAAACTCCCACCATCGTCTGCTCTGCCCTGGTGCGCTCATGTGATGGGCCAGATTAGATGGGCTGTCACAGGCCAGCCTATCCCGCGTGTTGGACAACGCCGTGGGTCTAGATGGCTAGGCTGGCCCATGCTTTTCCTTTTGTTTATTTTTTTCCTTTTCCTTTGGTTTACATAAAAATTACTTGACCACTCAGAAAATAACATAAAAATTACATGACCCCTCACATAATAACATACCAAAAATTCCAAAGGTATTTTTATCAAACACATCTTTTAAAATCTTATTTTAAATTCTGTTTTTTGCACACACTATTTTTAACTAGTATTACATTACTCTTCTAAATTTACATTTTAATTCCTTCACACTTTGATGATGGAATATGTGCTCTGTTATTGCAACATATGTTCAAATGATGGAACATTTGATCTTTTTGCTTATTCAAATTATGCATTGATGGAATGTGTGAGGATGAAGAATTATCAGTAACTTTACTAAACCCCATGTACTATAATTCATGAAACATCTAATTTTGAACATTGCCAGATTCTAAATTTGGTATGATTTGCACATGGGCACAGCATGTTGCACTTGCCCACAGCATGGATAAGTGTCGCAGCATGTCTGAAGCAACACTGAAGCACCATTTGTGATCATTGCACCATCGAAACTCGTAAACTATACATTGATGCAACAACTAAACAGAAGGTAGCATTCACCACAAATAAAGTTAAGGCCACACAAATATAGATAGCATTCTAGATTACCACCACTGGTACCAGCCAGTTCACAACAGATCCAGTTCAGACACACAATACATTACATTATATTAGTAGTTTAGACCCAGATGCAGCTTTCCAAAAGTAAAACATCATCAAATCTATTGATGATGAGTAGGGCTTCCAGCTTCTGATGATCAGCATGATGTAGGACTAGATGTTAGGGCTTCTCAGGACCTTCAGGAGGACAGAATGTCGAGCCCTGATCTTGTAGTCATCACCGCTGATTGATGTAGCCCGACAGTGTTCCATAAGATGCTCCATTAACCCAGACCTCACTACTAGGGAAAACCCTAGTAGCAGCGCTTGATATATGTAGAGCAGTAGCGCTGGGTCAAGTGCTACTGCTAGCGCGCTACAGCTAAGTTCTAGTAGTAGCGCTAGTAGGGGCAGCGCTACTGGTAAGTATTGTTAGCAGTAGCGCTTCCTGGACTAGCTCTACTGATACCTATCAGTAGCGAGTGTCCACAGGAAGCGCTGCTGCTAATCCGGCGCTACTGCTAGGTGCTTTCCAGCGCTACTACTAATGTTCCTGCTTTCAGCAATTCGCACCCCTCTACGTATTTGTGTTGTATTTATATAGGCTCTATACAATAGTTTCATCAGATCATAGTAAACATACACTATTCTCATCATATCATAGACATACAGTAGTGTCGTCATACCATCATCATCATTTAACACAAATATCATCAAATCTCGAAAATAGCGATACACAAGTGTGATCATGTCATGTCTCGAATAAGTGCAACTGCATGGTCATGGCACACACACAAGTTTCATCATCTCTATCTAAACCATGATGTAGAAGAGAAGAGCGATTAGCATGAGCAAGAGCGCGACTATGTAGTACCGGCGGTCCCGCCCCTGCTCATGCTGGAGTGTCCACCTCAAGTAACTACTTTCCGCTTCGGCTCTGCTGTCGAACCCTCAGTGGCTAGCACCCGGGTACCTGTGCACCTGGGCCTGAGCGGCTGGCCAGTGTTCGTAGACTCCTGGAACCCTCCCAACGTACATGGCATAGTAGCCCTTCGCCATCTCTGATCTATGTACCTGCATCGTGAGTTGATGAATTAAATGATAATATACAACATAATGTACTTAATAAAACAAGGAGGCATAATTAGCAAAATACAAGCAACCAATAGTAAACATAAATGACGAAGTTCCTCATACCCAAACTAATTAACTAGAGCGATCTACGCTAGTTAAGGACCACGGTTTAGTTACATCACATAGTTTCGCCGTGCATAAATTCAAAGTTTTGCCATAGAAAGACAGTAGTGACACATTGTCATCAACAATCAGTCCTCCATGTCGGCGGTCCAATCCTCATAGTCAGGGAGGTAGCACCCGAGCTTCTTGAAAGGCTTCAGGTCCAGACACTGAGCGAGTAGCAGTGCTCGGACATCTTCCCGCGTGATTGGCCCATGGTAGAACTGTTGGGGATCGTAGCAGAATTTTAAAATTTCCTACGCATCACCAAGATCCATCTATGGAGTATACTAGCAATGAGGGGAAAGGAGTGCATCTACATACCCTTGTAGATCGTGAGCGGAAGCGTTCCAATGAACGGGGTTGATGGAGTCGTACTCGCCGTGATCCAAATCACCGATGACGGAGTGCCGAACGGACGGCACCTCCGCGTTCAACACACGTACGGAGCAGCGACGTCTCCTCCTTCTTGATCCAGCAAGGGGGAAGGAGAGGTTGATGCAGATCCAGCAGCACGACGGCGTGGTGGTGGATGTAGCGGGATCTCGGCAGGGCTTCGCCAAGCTTCTGCGAGAGGGAGAGGTGTTGCAGGGGAGGAGGGAGGCGCCAAATGCTGTAGTATTTCTGCCCTCCCTCCCCCCCTTTATATAGGCCCCCTGGGAGGGGGGGCGCTGGCCAAGAACCCATCTATGGGGGGGCGGCCGCCAAGGGGGGGAAACTTCCCCCCCAAGTCAAGTGGGGCGCCCCCCACCCTAGGGTTTCCAACCCTAGGCGCAGGGGGGAGGCCCATGGGGCGCCCCAGCCCTCTATGGGCTGGTTCCCTTCCCACTTCAGCCCATGGGGCCCTCCGGGATAGGTGGCCCCACCCGGTGGACCCCCGGGACCCTTCCGGTGGTCCCGGTACAATACCGATAACCCCCGAAACTTTCCCGGTGGCCGAAACTGGACTTCCTATATATAATTCTTCACCTCCGGACCATTCCGGAACTCCTCGTGATGTCCGGGATCTTATCCGGGACTCCGAACAACTTTTGGGTTTCCGCATACTCATATCTCTACAACCCTAGTGTCACCGAACCTTAAGTGTGTAGACCCTACGGGTTCGGGAGACATGCAGACATGACCGAGACGCCTCTCCGGTCAATAACCAACAGCGGGATCTGGATACCCATGTTGGCTCCCACATGTTCCACGATGATCTCATCGGATGAACCACGATGTCGAGGATTCAATCAATCCCGTATACAATTCCCTTTGTCAATCGGTATGTTACTTGCCCGAGATTCGATCGTCGGTATCCCAATACCTTGTTCAATCTCGTTACCTGCAAGTCTCTTTACTCGTACCGCAATGCATGATCCCGTGACTAACTCCTTAGTCACATTGAGCTCATTATGATGATGCATCACTGAGTGGGCCCAGAGATACCTCTCCGTCATACGGAGTGACAAATCCCAGTCTCGATCCGTGCCAACTCAACAGACACTTTCAGAGATACCCGTAGTGTACCTTTATAGTCACCCAGTTACGTTGTGACGTTTGGCACACCCAAAGCACTCCTATGGTATCCAGGAGTTGCATGATCTCATGGTCTAAGGAAAAGATACTTGACATTGCAAAAGCTCTAGCAAACGAACTACACGATCTTTGAGCTATGCTTAGGATTGGGTCTTGTCCATCACATCATTCTCCTAATGATGTGATCCCGTTATCAATGACATCCAATGTCCATAGTCAGGAAACCATGACTATCTGTTGATCAACGAGCTAGTCAACTAGAGGCTTATTAGGGACACGTTGTGGTCTATGTGTTCACACATGTATTACGATTTCCAGATAACACAATTATAGCATGAACAATAGACAATTATCATGAACAAAGAAATATAATAATAACCATTTATTATTGCCTCTAGGGCATATTTCCAACAGTCTCCCACTTGCACTAGAGTCAATAATCTAGTTACATTGTGATGAATCGAACATCCATAGCGTTCTAGTGTTGATCATGTTTTGCTCTAGGGAGAGGTTTAGTCAACCGATCTGCTACATTCAGGTCCGTATGTACTTTACAAATATCTATGTCGCCATTTTGAACACTTTCACGAATGGAGTTGAAGCGACGCTTGATATGCCTGGTCTTCCTGTGAAATCTGGGCTCCTTGGCAAGGGCAATAGCTCCAGTGTTGTCACAGAAGAGAGTCATCGGGCCCGACGCATTGGGAATCACCCCTAGGTCGGTAATGAACTCCTTCATCCAGACTGCTTCCTGTGCTGCCTCTGAGGCTGCCATGTACTCCGCTTCACATGTAGATCCCGCCACGACGCTTTGCTTGCAACTGCACCAGCTTACTGCTCCTCCATTCAAAATATACACGTATCCGGTTTGTGACTTCGAGTCATCCAGATCTGTGTCGAAGCTAGCGTCGACGTAACCCTTTACGACGAGCTCTTCGTCACCTCCATAAACGAGAAACATATCCTTAGTCCTCTTCAGGTACTTCAGGATATTCTTGACCGCTGTCCAGTGTTCCATGCCGGGATTACTTTGGTACCTTCCTACCAAACTTACGGCAAGGTTTACATCAGGTCTGGTACACAGCATGGCATACATAATAGACCCTATGGCCGAGGCATAGGGGATGACACTCATCTTTTCTCTATCTTCTGCCGTGGTCGGCCATTGAGCCGTGCTCAATTGCACACCTTGCAATACAGGCAAGAACCCCTTCTTGGACTGATCCATATTGAACTTCTTCAAAATCTTGTCAAGGTACGTACTCTGTGAAAGACCAATGAGGCGTCTTGATCTATCTCTATAGATCTTGATGCCTAATATATAAGCAGCTTCTCCAAGGTCCTTCATTGAAAAACACTTATTCAAATAGGCCTTTATACTTTCCAAGAATTCTATATCATTTCCCATCAATAGTATGTCATCCACATATAATAAGAGAAATGCTACAGAGCTCCCACTCACTTTCTTGTAAACACAGGCTTCTCCATAAGTCTGTGTAAACCCAAACGCTTTGATCATCTCATCAAAGCGAATGTTCCAACTCCGAGATGCTTGCACCAGTCCATAGATGGAGCGCTGGAGCTTGCATACTTTGTCAGCATTCTTAGGATCGACAAAACCTTCCGGCTGCATCATATACAATTCTTCCTTAAGGAAGCCATTAAGGAATGCCGTTTTGACGTCCATCTGCCAAATCTCATAATCATAGTATGCGGCAATTGCTAACATGATTCGGACGGACTTCAGCTTCGCTACGGGTGAGAAAGTCTCATCGTAGTCAACCCCTTGAACTTGTCGATAACCCTTAGCGACAAGTCGAGCCTTATAGATGGTCACATTACCATCCGCGTCTGTCTTCTTCTTAAAGATCCATTTGTTTTCTATGGCTCGCCGATCATCGGGCAAGTCAGTCAAAGTCCATACTTCGTTTTCATACATGGATCCTATCTCGGATTTCATGGCTTCTAGCCATTTGTCGGAATCCGGGCCCGCCATCGCTTCTTCATAGTTCGAAGGTTCACCGTTGTCTAACAACATGATATCCAGGACAGGGTTGCCGTACCACTCTGGTGCGGAACGTGTCCTTGTGGACCTACGAAGTTCAGCAGTAACTTGATCCGAAGCTTCATGATCATCATCATTAACTTCTTCCCCAGTCGGTGTAGGCACCACAGGAACATCTTCCCGCGCTGCGCTACTTTCCGGTTCGGAAGGGGTGACTATCACCTCATCAAGTTCCACTTTCCTCCCACTCAATTCTTTCGAGAGAAACTCTTTCTCCAGAAAGGACCCGTTCTTGGCAACAAAGATTTTGCCTTCGGATCTGAGGTAGAAGGTATACCCAATGGTTTCCTTAGGGTATCCTATGAAGATGCATTTTTTCGACTTGGGTTCGAGATTTTCAGGTTGAAGTTTCTTGACATAAGCATCGCATCCCCAAACTTTTAGAAACGACAGCTTAGGTTTCTTCCCAAACCATAATTCATACGGTGTCGTCTCAACGGATTTCGACGGAGCCCTATTCAAAGTGAATGCATCAGTCTCTAAAGCATAGCCCCAAAATGAGAGTGGTAGATCGGTAAGAGACATCATAGATCGCACCATATCCAATAGATCGCGATTACGATGTTCGGACACACCATTTCGCTGAGGTGTTCCAGGCGGCGTGAGTTATGAAATGATTCCACATTTCCTTAAGTGCGTACCAAATTCGTGACTTAAATATTCTCCACCACGATCTGATCGTAAGAACTTTATTTTCCTGTCACGTTGATTCTCAACCTCACTCCGAAATTCCTTGAACTTTTCAAAGGTTTCAGACTTGTGTTTCATTAGGTAGACATACCCATATCTACTTAAGTCATCAGTGAGAGTGAGAACATAACGATATCCTCCGCGAGCCTCAACACTCATTGGACCGCACACATCGGTATGTATAATTTCCAATAAGTTGGTTGCTCGCTCCATTGTTCCGGAGAACGGAGTCTTGGTCATCTTACCCATGAGGCATGGTTTGCACGTGTCAAATGATTCGTAATCAAGAGACTCCAAAAGTCCATCAGCATGGAGCTTCTTCATGCGCTTGACACCAATGTGACCAAGGCGGCAGTGCCACAAGTATGTGGGACTATCGTTATCAACTTTACATCTTTTGGTATTCACACTATGAATATGTGTAACATCACGTTCGAGATTCATCAAGAATAAACCATTGACCAGCGAGGCATGACCATAAAACATATCTCTCATATAAATAGAACAACCATTATTCTCGGATTTAAATGAGTAGCCATCTCGAATTAAACGAGATCCAGATACAATGTTCATGCTTAAAGCTGGCACTAAATAACAATTATTGAGGTTTAAAACTAATCCCGTAGGTAGATGCAGAGGTAGCGTGCCGACGGCGATCACATCGACCTTGGAACCATTCCCGACACGCATTGTCACCTCGTCCTTTGCCAGTCTCCGTTTATTCCGCAGTTCCTGTTTTGAGTTACAAATATGAGCAACCGCACCGGTATCAAATACCCAGGATCTACTACGAGTACTGGTAAGGTACACATCAATTACATGTATATCACATATACCTTTGGTGTTGCCGGCCTTCTTGTCCGCTAAGTATTTGGGGCAGTTCCGCTTCCAGTGACCACTTCCCTTGCAATAAAAGCACTTAGTCTCAGGCTTGGGTCCATTCCTTGGCTTCTTCCCAGTAACTGGCTTACCGGGCGTGGCAACTCCCTTGCCGTCCTTCTTGAAGTTCTTCTTACCCTTGCCTTTCTTGAACTTAGTGGTTTTATTTACCATCAACACTTGATGTTCCTTTTTGATCTCCACCTCCGCTGATTTCAGCATTGAATATACCTCAGGAATGGTCTTTTCCATCCCCTGCATATTGAAGTTCATCACAAAGCTCTTGTAGCTCGGTGGAAGCGACTGAAGGATTCTGTCAATGACCGCGTCATCCGGGAGATTAACTCCCAGCTGAGACAAGCGGTTGTGTAACCCAGACATTCTGAGTATGTGCTCAATAACAGAACTATATTCCTCCATTTTACAGCTGAAGAACTTGTCGGAGACTTCATATCTCTCGACCCGGGCATGAGCTTGGAAAACCATTTTCAGCTCTTCGAACATCTCATATGCTCCATGTTTCTCAAAACGCTTTTGGAGACCCAGTTCTAAGCTGTAAAGCATGCCGCATTGAACGAGGGAGTAATCATCAGCACGTGATTGCCAAGCGTTCATAGCGTTCATAACGCCTTGGTTCTCTGGGATTGGTGCTTCACCTAGCGGTGCTTCTAGGACATAATCTTTCTTGGCAGCTATGAGGGTGATCCTCAGGTTCCGGACCCAGTCCGTATAGTTGCTGCCATCATCTTTCAGCTTGGTTTTCTCTAGGAACGCGTTGAAGTTGAGGATAACGTGGGACAAATGATCTACAAGACATATTGTAAAGATTTTAGACTAAGTTCATGATAATTAAGTTCATCTAATCAAATTACTCAATGAACTCCCACTCAGATAGACATCCCTCCAGTCATCTAAGTGAAACATGATCCGAGTTAACTAGGTCGTGTCCGATCATCACGTGAGACGGACTAGTCAAGATCGGTGAACATCTCCATGTTGATCGTATCTTCTATACGACTCATGCTCGACCTTTCGGTCCTCCGTGTTCCGAGGCCATGTCTGTACATGCTAGGCTCGTCAAGTCAACCTAAGTGTATTGCGTGTGTCCCGAGGCCATGTCTGTACATGCTAGGCTCGTCAACACCCGTTGTATGCGAACGTTAGAATCTATCACACCCGATCATCACGTGGTGCTTCGAAACAACGAACCTTCGCAATGGTGCACAGTTAGGGGGAACACTTTCTTGAAATTATCATAAGGAATCATCTTACTTACTACCGTCGTTCTAAGCAAATAAGATGCAAAACATGATAAACATCACATGCAATCAAATAGTGACATGATATGGCCAATATCATTTTGCTCCTTTGATCTCCATCTTTGGGGCGCCATGATCATCTTTGTCACCGGCATGACACCATGATCTCCATCATCATGATCTCCATCATCGTGTCTTCATGAAGTTGTCATGCCAACTATTACTTCTACTTCTATGGCTAACGAGTTTAGCAATAAAGTAAAGTAATTTACATGGCGTTATTCAATGACACGCAGGTCATACAAAATAATAAAGACAACTCCTATGGCTCCTGCCGGTTGTCATACTCATCGACATGCACGTCGTGATTCCTATTACAAGAATATGATCAATCTCATACATCACATATATCATTCATCACATCTTTTGGCCAGATCACATCACATAGCACATGCTGCAAAAACAAGTTAGACGCCCTCTAATTGTTGTTGCAAGTTTTTACGTGGCTTGTATAGGTTTCTAGCAAGAACATTTCTTACCTACGTAAAACCACAACGTGATATGCCAATTTCTATTTACCCTTCATAAGGACCCTTTTCATCGAATCCGTTCCGACTAAAGTGGGAGAGACAGACACCCGCTAGCCACCTTATGCAACTAGTGCATGTCAGTCGGTGGAACCTGTCTCACGTAAGCGTACGTGTAAGGTCGGTCCGGGCTGCTTCATCCCACAATACCGCCGAAACAAGATAAGACTAGTAGCGGCAAGAAGAATTGGCAACATCTACGCCCACAACTGCTTTGTGTTCTACTCGTGCATAGTAACTACGCATAAACCTGGCTCTGATACCACTGTTGGGGATCGTAGCAGAATTTTAAAATTTCCTACGCATCACCAAGATCCATCTATGGAGTATACTAGCAATGAGGGGAAAGGAGTGCATCTACATACCCTTGTAGATCGCGAGCGGAAGCGTTCCAATGAACGGGGTTGATGGAGTCGTACTCGCCGTGATCCAAATCACTGATGACCGAGTGCCGAACGGACGGCACCTCCGCGTTCAACACATGTATAGAGCAGCGACGTCTCCTCCTTCTTGATCCAGCAAGGGGGAAGGAGAGGTTGATGGAGATCCAGCAGCACGACGGCGTGGTGGTGGATGTAGCGGGATCTCGGCAGGGCTTCGCCAAGCTTCTGCGAGAGGAAGAGGTGTTGCAGGGGAGGAGGGAGGCGCCAAAGGCTGTAGTATTGCTGCCCTCCCTCCCCCCCTTTTATATAGGCCCCCTGGGAGGGGGGCGCCGGCCAAGAACCCATCTATGGGGGGGCGGCGGCCAAGGGGGGAAACTTCCCCCCCAAGTCAAGTGGGGCGCCCCCCACCCTAGGGTTTCCAACCCTAGGCGCAGGGGGAGGCCCATGGGGCACCCCATCCCACTATGGGCTGGTTCCCTTCCCACTTCAGCCCATGGGGCCCTCCGGGATAGGTGGCCCCACCCTGTGGACCCCCGGGACCCTTCTGGTGGTCCCGGTACAATACCGATAACCCCCGAAACTTTCCTGGTGGCCGAAACTGGACTTCCTATATATAATTCTTCACCTCCGGACCATTCCGGAACTCCTCGTGACGTCCGAGATCTTATCCGAGACTCCGAACAACTTTCGGGTTTCCGCATACTCATATCTCTACAACCCTAGCGTCACCGAACCTTAAGTGTGTAGACCCTACGGGTTCGGGAGACATGCAGACATGACCGAGACGCCTCTCCGGTCAATAACCAACAGCGGGATCTGGATACCCATGTTGGCTCCCACATGTTCCACGATGATCTCATCGGATGAACCACGATGCCGAGGATTCAATCAATCCCGTATACAATTCCCTTGGTCAATCGGTATGTTACTTGCCCGAGATTCGATCGTCGGTATCTCAATACCTTGTTCAATCTCGTTACCGGCAAGTCTCTTTACTCGTACCGCAATGCATGATCCCGTGACTAACTCCTTAGTCACATTGAGCTCATTATGATGATGCATCACCGAGTGGGCCCAGAGATACCTCTCCGTCATACGGAGTGACAAATCCCAGTCTCGATCCGTGCCAACTCAACAGACACTTTCAGAGATACCTGTAGTGTACCTTTATAGTCACCCAGTTACGTTTTGACGTTTGGCACACCCATAGCACTCCTACGGTATCCGGGAGTTGCACGATCTCATGGTCTAAGGAAAAGATACTTGACATTGGAAAAGCTCTAGCAAACGAACTACACGATCTTTGAGCTATGCTTAGGATTGGGTCTTGTCCATCACATCATTCTCCTAATGATGTGATCCCGTTATCAATGACATCCAATGTCCATAGTCAGGAAACCATGACTATCTATTGATCAACGAGCTAGTCAACTAGAGGCTTATTAGGGACACGTTGTGGTCTATGTATTCACACATGTAATACGATTTTCCGATAACACAATTATAGCATGAACAATAGACAATTATCATGACCAAAGAAATATAATAATAACCATTTATTATTGCCTCTAGGGAATATTTCCAACAAGAACATCCCTGTTGGTTCAAGGACCTGCTTCATGATCACTTGGGCAAATTCACAGTATAGATGATAAAACTCAGCTCTGATTCGATGATCCGGTGTCCTTCCTATGCTTGTGGCCCAGCTGACAATCTCGGCATCGTTGGTAGTACGTGACATGCGAAGGCGTTGATTATCCCTTTTGTACTCAAGCAGGTGATGCATGAGGTAGAATCCATCAGCCATACTGGTGTGCGGTTGCTGGATGCAGCATAAGTCGGTCTTATGACCGAAAGCCAGCCCGCGATTCCTGTACTTTTTCACCTTGATATATCCACCAGACAGGCTGAAGGTTAACAGGGCACTATCGAGAACACTCTTTATGTGCTTGTAATCCTTTGTCCTGAGGTTCTTCGATGAGTCCAAGTACATCGCATGGGAGTATTCCGAGTACAGAACGATGAGGACGTCGCCCCCCCCCTCCCGCTGCACAAATTAAGTACACCTCAAATTAGCCTCCATGCTTGCAAAGGAATGATTAACACTTATGAAAGGATATGTGCAGATGACTTACATGGGATGATAAGGCACGAGAATCGCTACCTTGTCCTTATTAGCGATCATGAATTCGCCGAGGTACTTGCTCGCATAGTCACGGTGCTCTTTGCAAACTGCCAAGAAGCTCTCGTGCATATAGAACGGGTCCGCGACGCAGATATATTTGATGTTCTCGACCCTGATGAAGTAGTTCAGATACAGCGCATACATGCGGATGAACTGGAAATCCAGCTTGGTCATGTGGACCATGTCGTAGATGTAGTTAAATCGCAGGATGAACTTATTCACGGGCCATCTCTCGACGTACAACCTCCCACCCGGCACGTGAGCCGCGTAAAGCGGGTATCCTGTTTTTTCCGTGACCAAAAGGCTTTTCTCTCTGGCCAGCACATCTTCATGGAGTCCCCTTAGATCATTGTTCAGTATGTGCTCTAGCGCTTTCGCAGGTAGGATTGGCTGGCCGGCGACATGGAAGCGTTGCGCACCTTCGACAAGGAATTATGTCTACCACCCGGGGCTCCAGAGGCGGCTGGCTGCTTGAAGCAGCTTTGGCTCCTTTAGGGCCTTTCTTGTCCGGTCTCCTCCTTTGCTTCTTGGTGGGTAGCGGTAGTGAGCCCACCATACCTTCACTAACCACCACCCCCAGTGTCGTTGGGCTAATCAGTGGACGGGAGTCGGGGGGTTGCTAGGTACAGACAGCATCTGGAGGCGTCTCCTGCGAGGATCGCTTGAAGAGAGACTTTTTGCATTCCGCCTTAGGACGTTCCAGCTCCGGCAAATCAGGCAGCATCAAGTCATCATCTCCACACTCATAGCCTGAGTCTTCGTCGTCCTGAGCCATCAATCCTCCATCATCATAGGCATTATTGAAATACTTATCTGGGTCATCATCATCATCCTCCATGTCATCATCAACATTTGCTTCTTTAACAACAGGGGCTACATCATCTGGCACTAATGGAGGCTCTCCCTCGCGTCGTCCACTATCACTCGCCATGACAGGTGCAGGTAATGTAGTAGATGGGGTGGTGTTCATACCTTCTTTAGAAGGTGGCGTTGGCATGATACTGGGAGCCTCGAGACGAAGAAGAGACTTGGGCCAAGGCAAGAACCAGCTCTTGCATGCGCCAATCATCTTAGGGGTCTCGTCGTCATCGACTAGTACCGGAGGAGGCAAATCCTCGAAGCCCTCTAAGACACTGGCCACGTTAACCTTGAAGACGCCATCGAGCATCTCTCGGTTGTGGAACGTGCGGTCCTTTGGCTTCAGGATCGTTGCCTTTCCCACAGCCACCTTCTGGCCCTTGATGTCATAGAGTAGGGTGCACGGGGTGTCCTCGACCTACGAAGGAGACATGTCTGCGACGTCAAACATCTGAAAGGCAACTGAAACGGAAGCCTATAGACATGCTACTGAAAAGGGTATGACGCGTAATTACCGCGGGGGCGTCGAGCTCAGCCAGCGATGAAGGCCCATCGACCATGCAAGAGACGGAGGTCGGGCTGCTATGAACAGGAGCGGGACCTTTTGCGGTTGCTTGAGCAGGTGCTGGTGCTCTGGTGTTCACCGAATTGCTCCCGACAAAGCTGGGAAGGGGAAAGTCCTCCGGCCGTGCATCTGGATTGTTCTTCGTGAAATCCCATAGTGCCAGAAGCAAGCTGACCACCGCGTCAGTGACCGCTGCATTGACGGCCCCAAGCAACTCTTCTTTGGTCTCAGCTTTGGTCTTATCGACCGCAATCTTGACCTTCTCGTCGATGCTCTGCTCAGTGACTACCGAGCGTCTATTCCTTCTTTCCTCTAGATCCTCGGGGTAGCACATCTTCCACGAGGCGCCGTCTCCGTTGTCGTGCACATGTCCATAGGACGGCGGCTTGTCCACCGGGACCTTCTTCAGTATGTTCAGGGCCCGGTTGAATGGGGTGGCCCACTTGGGCCTCGCCGATGAGTGTGACGACTCGTCGCTTTCGGCTGCCTTTCGGTGCTGCTCTTTCTGCAAAAGGAACGTGGAGGGTTTACTAATGTGACAAAACTTGCAGTCGAATTGATTGGAAGCTATATTATGATAATGTGGTAATATAACAATTACCAGAAGTCTCATGAAGTCCCTCATGATCGGGTCCGTGTAAAAGAGCTTTTTTTCTTCGTCCCACTTGTACCGGGCCCTGATCCAGTCATGTTCCAACGGGTCGGTGAACTCTGCCAAGGGGTCTCGGATTCCATGACTTTCACGTCCGGCGTCCTCCTTGTCCCATACGGCCCTCTTCCCCTCGTAACCACGGCTTTCGAGGCAGTGGGGAGGCGTGTTCCTGGCCTAGAGCGCCTTCATTTTCTCCGACTTTGCCTTGACTTCTTCGTGAGCGCAATTCTCCTTGAATTTTGCAAAGTCCTCTTCCCTTATTGACAGATTGTCAGCATGAATCTTGGACCACGGTTCATTCTTCGCAATCGCTTTTTTCACCCGAACTGTCCAGGCGGACAAGTTGTTGCTGAACGTCACCATCGCCTTGTCATTTATCTTTGTCATGGCGATGTCTTTCCACGGATCTTCATATTCTTTTTCATTGCGGCCGGGGAACAAGAACCTATTGTGCAACTTCTTTAGGAGCATGTTCTCCATATGTGGTATCTGCCTCAACCTCTCGTCGTTGATGTTGGCGGTTTCCCTGAGGATGCATCCAAGTTGATTGCCCCAGCACGAGCGCGCTTCCTCCGGCGCCGTTGGCTCAAACTTCTTGGGGTGCATCTCCGTGACCACAATTTGTCCGATGCCAAGCTCGTTTCATCTTCGTGTCCTCTTCTTCTTCGGCGCTTTACCAGCTACGACAGCATCGTTGCCGGTCACGGGGGTGGTGTCAGTGCCGGTGCCAGTGCCGGTGTCGGTGTCGGGGTTGGTGCCACTGCTGCCACCATGCAACCCCATCTGGTGTTGGTCCAGGTAATCGAAATAGTGATTTGCTGCCTCGATGGGGTCTTCGAGGCGAGCAGAACCACCCGCGACTTCGGCGTCGGTAGACATGTTTCCTATTCAACAATTGTAAATAAAAGATATAATGAAAAGAAAAAAGGGGCCTATGTTTGGTCGGAATGTTGATTCATTCCCCTTCCAGCAAATTCCGAGTACCCCATATGTCCTAGTTTCTAGCACAAGTCATGCAGAAAATCATGGAAATTTTTTGCATGACCTTTGCTAAAAAGTGGACATATGGAGCGCCTGAAATTTGCCGGAATGGAAATGAATCAACATTCCGGCAAAACATAGGCCACTCAGATATTTTGCGACAATTGGCACAAGTTCATATAACATCATATGACAAATTTCCAGGACTTAGCAAATTTACCAAGTGTTAAAAACAGCAACATTGTATAGGCTATATGCTCCTAAAACATCATCTAGGGTTTTATTTGCTACTGGTTTTTATTTGAGTAGCCCTAGCTATATTTGCTACTGCCCTAATTAGCTACTATTTTATTGTAAAAAATTTCTACTGTTTTTATAGCTAATTTATATACCTACAAAAACTAATTAGCTACTGTTTTTTATAAATTTTAGCTACTGTTTTTTATACCTACAAAAACCAATTTGCTGCTGTTTTAGCTACTGTTTTTTATAAATTTATAGGTATTTTATATACCCTAAACTAAATTTCCCTAAACTAAATTGCACTAAGCTAAATTTCCTAAATTTCCTAAAGTAAATTGCCCTAAACAAAATTGCACTAAACTAGGGTTCATACATCTCCTCTCTCTCTCTGCTACATCTCCTAGCTAGGGTTCATACATCCAAATTAGAGAGAGAGAGCAGAGAGAGAGAGAGAGGAGGGCAGGGGAGAGGAGAGGGAGAGGCTTACGAGGCGGTAGAGAGCGTCGCGGCGTCGAGGGCGGGCGCGGGGCGAGGGCCGGCGAGGTCGAGGGCGGGCGCAGGGCCGGCGAGGTCGAGGGCGGGTGCAGGGGCAGGGCAGAGGCGGGGCGGCGTTGTGTTCGATGGCGCGTGCTCGAGAGACGGCCGGCGACGAGGTCGACGGCGGCCAGGGGGCGACGGCCGGCGGTCGAGGGCGAGCAGGGCGACGATGGCGGCGACTGAGTGTTGGGGAAGAGGGTGTGGGGAGACTGGCCCGGGGAGAATTGGGACTTGGCGGTTGGCCAAATTTGAGTTTAACTCAAAATAGCAGTAGCGCTGCTTTACAACCCAGCGCTATAGCTAACTTAGCTATAGCGCTGGGTTGTAAAGCAACGCTACTGCTAATGGCACATAGTAGTAGCGCTTTTCTAGAACAACGCGCTATAGCTATAGTAGCTATAGCGCTGGTTCTCAATCCAGCGCTACTGCTAACTGTTCCAATTTTTTATTTTTTTTATTTTTTTCCTTTTCTAGTTTTTAATTTTCTTTTCTTTTCTTATTTTCCTTTTCTTTTCTGTTTACTTTCCTTTTTTTCTTTTGTACTGCTTTCCCCCTTTTGTTTTTGGTTTCTTGTTTTTCTCCCGACGACGGCGTCTCCCTCTCCCCCACTGCGCGAATATCACCGGAACCATGCATGTGGTGGTAACATATCAGTTGGCCGATAACGGTTACTTAAGTGCCTACACAAAATAGATACATATATATAGATGTAGGTTTCTGATCAGCTGCGTCGACAACGTTTCACATTGAGCTTCTTCCCTTTCTTGTTCGTTCCCGAGTAATTGAGCCACTCCTTGTGACTTTTCCGGAGCCATGGATTACGATCTATCTTAGGTAATGTAGTATTGATTCTTATTTTCACATATGCTTCATCGTCATCGTCATCTTCCCTCATCGGTTTGCCGTATTGGTCGTAGTCTTCCTCGTTGGCTACACCATCCATTCCGACGATGCTCCTTTTGGATCTCCTCACGACAACACGGCTGGGATTGGCCGGGTCAGTTATGAAGAAGCATTGTGTCACATGCTTAGCGTGTACCCATGGCTCATTTTTGGCGACGATGTTAAAGTTCACGGGAGTGCTCTTCGCGTCGGGTATAGACATAGTGGTGAAATACTTGCTTTCTCTTACGACGTACTTGGCCCATCTGACACGGAACATCGTCGCATCGTGCATTCCAGCATAGTCAAGCTCCCAGATCTCTTCGACCCTTTCGTAGAATCTCTCAGTTGTGCCGTTGGCGTCAGTCATTGCATTGAATTGTCACCCCAGAGTTCTGGTAATCACTGTCCATGTCTTTGGCCTCCGTGTAGAACGTGTACCCATTGATATCGTAGGACTGATAGGTCGCGAGCTTGGGCGCGGGGCCATGTGCTAAGGCGTGTACGAGCAATCCGTCCGAACTGCCCTCTTCCGGGGGATTTTCAAGAACATGCTGTTTAAACCAGCGCAAGAAAGTGGCGTTGTGCTCTACAGTAACTTCGTCGTCCATCTTGAGCATCCCCTTATCACGGTACTTCTTTGCCATGGTTTCTTTGTGCTGTGCCACATAATCATCTACCACATCTAGGTGTTGTAGCACTACTAATTTACATGGCGTTATTCAATGACACGCAGGTCATACAAAATAATAAAGACAACTCCTATGGCTCCTGCCGGTTGTCATACTCATCGACATGCAAGTCGTGATTCCTATTACAAGAATATGATCAATCTCATACATCACATATATCATTCATCACATCTTCTGGCCAGATCACATCACATAGCACATGCTGCAAAAACAAGTTAGACGCCCTCTAATTGTTGTTGCAAGTTTTTACCTGGCTTGTATAGGTTTCTAGCAAGAACGTTTCTTACCGACGTAAAACCACAACGTGATATGCCAATTTCTATTTACCCTTCATAAGGACCCTTTTCATCGAATCCGTTCCGACTAAAGTGGGAGAGACAGACACCCGCTAGCCACCTTATGCAAATAGTGCATGTCAGTCGGTGGAACCTGTCTCACGTAAGCGTACGTGTAAGGTCGGTCCGGGCTGCTTCATCCCACAATACCGCCGAAACAAGATAAGACTAGTAGCGGCAAGAAGAATTGGCAACATCTACGCCCACAACTGCTTTGTGTTCTACTCGTGCATAGTAACTACGCATAAACCTGGCTCTGATACCACTGTTGGGGATCGTAGCAGAATTTTAAAATTTCCTACGCATCACCAAGATCCATCTATGGAGTATACTAGCAATGAGGGGAAAGTAGTGCATCTACATACCCTTGTAGATCGCGAGCGGAAGCGTTCCAATGAACGGGGTTGATGGAGTCGTACTCGCCGTGATCCAAATCACCGATGACCGAGTGCCGAACGGACGGCACCTCCGCGTTCAACACACGTATGGAGCAGCGACGTCTCCTCCTTCTTGATCCAGCAAGGGGGAAGGAGAGGTTGATGGAGATCCAGCAGCACGACGGCGTGGTGGTGGATGTAGCGGGATCTCGGCAGGGCTTCGCCAAGCTTCTGCGAGAGGGAGAGGTGTTGCAGGGGAGGAGGGAGGCGCCAAAGGCTGTAGTATTGCTGCCCTCCCTCCCCCCCCCCCTTTTATATAGGCCCCCTGGGAGGGGGGGGCGCCGGCCAAGAACCCATCTATGGGGGGGCGGCGGCCAAGGGGGGAAACTTCCCCCCAAGTCAAGTGGGGCGCCCCCCACCCTAGGGTTTCCAACCCTAGGCGCAGGGGGGAGGCCCATGGGGCACCCCATCCCACTATGGGCTGGTTCCCTTCCCACTTCAGCCCATGGGGCCCTCCGGGATAGGTGGCCCCACCCTGTGGACCCCCGGGACCCTTCCGGTGGTCCCGGTACAATACCGATAACCCCCGAAACTTTCCCGGTGGCCGAAACTGGACTTCCTATATATAATTCTTCACCTCCGGACCATTCCGGAACTCCTCGTGACGTCCGGGATCTTATCCGGGACTCCGAAAAACTTTCGGGTTTCCGCATACTCATATCTCTACAACCCTAGCGTCACCGAACCTTAAGTGTGTAGACCCTACGGGTTCGGGAGACATGCAGACATGACCGAGACGCCACTCCGGTCAATAACCAACAGCGGGATCTGGATACCCATGTTGGCTCCCACATGTTCCACGATGATCTCATCGGATGAACCACGATGCCGAGGATTCAATCAATCCCGTATACAATTCCCTTGGTCAATCGGTATGTTACTTGCCCGATATTCGATCGTCGCTATCTCAATACCTTGTTCAATCTCGTTACCGGCAAGTCTCTTTACTCGTACCGCAATGCTTGATCCCGTGACTAAGTCCTTAGTCACATTGAGCTCATTATGATGATGCATCACCGAGTGGGCCCAGAGATACCTCTCCGTCATACGGAGTGACAAATCCCAGTCTCGATCCGTGCCAACTCAACAGACACTTTCAGAGATACCTGTAGTGTACCTTTATAGTCACCCAGTTACGTTGTGACGTTTGGCACACCCAAAGCACTCCTACGGTATCCGGGAGTTGCACGATCTCATGGTCTAAGGAAAAGATACTTGACATTGGAAAAGCTCTAGCAAACGAACTACACGATCTTTGAGCTATGCTTAGGATTGGGTCTTGTCCATCACATCATTCTCCTAATGATGTGATCCCGTTATCAATGACATCCAATGTCCATAGTCAGGAAACCATGACTATCTGTTGATCAACGAGCTAGTCAACTAGTGGCTTATTAGGGACACGTTGTGGTCTATGTATTCACACATGTATTACGATTTTCGGATAACACAATTATAGCATGAACAATAGACAATTATCATGAACAAAGAAATATAATAATAACCGTTTATTATTGCCTCTAGGGCATATTTCCAACAAGAACATCCCTGTTGGTTCAAGGACCTGCTTCATGATCACTTGGGCAAATTCACAGTATACATGATAAAACTAAGCTCTGATTCGATGATCCGGTGTCCTTCCTATGCTTGTGGCCCAGCTGACAATCTCGGCATCGTTGGTAGTACGTGACATGCGAAGGCGTTGATTATCCCTTTTGTACTCAAGCAGGTGATGCATGAGGTAGAATCCATCAGCCATACTGGTGTGCGGTTGCTGGATGCAGCATAAGTCGGTCTTATGACCGAAAGCCAGCCCGCGATTCCTGTACTTTTTCACCTTGATATATCCACCAGACAGGCTGAAGGTTAACAGGGCACTATCGAGAACACTCTTTATGTGCTTGTAATCCTTTGTCCTGAGGTTCTTCGATGAGTCCAAGTACATCGCATGGGAGTATTCCGAGTACAGAACGATGAGGACGGCGCCCCCCCCCCCCGCTGCGCAAATTAAGTACACCTCAAATTAGCCTCCATGCTTGCAAAGGAATGATTAACACTTATGAAAGGATATGTGCAGCTGACTTACATGGGATGATAAGGCACGAGAATCGCTACCTTGTCCTTATTAGCGATCATGAATTTGCCGAGGTACTTGCTCGCATAGTCACGGTGCTCTTTGCAAACTGCCAAGAAGCTCTCGTGCAGATAGAACGGGTCCGCGACGCAGATATATTTGATGTTCTCGACCCTGATGAAGTAGTTCAGATACAGCGCATACATGCGGATGAACTGGAAATCCAGCTTGGTCATGTGGAACATGTCGTAGATGTAGTTAAATCGCAGGATGAACTTATTCACGGGCCATCTCTCGACGTACAACCTCCCACCCGGCACGTGAGCTGCGTAAAGCGGGTATCCTGGTTTTTCCGCGACCAAAAGGCTTTTCTCTTTGGCCAGCACATCTTCATGGAGTCCCCTTAGATCATTGTTCAGTATGTGCTCTAGCGCTTTCGCAGGTAGGATTGGCTGGCCGGCGACATGGAAGCGCTGCGCACCTTCGACAAGGAATTATGTCTACCACCCGGGGCTCCAGAGGCGGCTGGCTGCTTGAAGCAGCTTTGGCTCCTTTAGGGCCTTTCTTGTCCGGTCTCCTCCTTTGCTTCTTGGTGGGTGGCTGTAGTGAGCCCACCATACCTTCCCTAACCACCACCCCCAGTGTCGTTGGGCTAATCAGTGGACGGGCGTCGGGGGGTTGCTAGGTACAGACAGCATCTGGAGGCGTCTCCTGCGAGGATCGCTTGAAGAGAGACTTTTTGCATTCCGCCTTAGGACGTTCCAGCTCCGGCAAATCAGGCAGCATCAAGTCATCATCTCCACACTCATAGCCTGAGTCTTCGTCGTCCTGAGCCATCAATCCTCCATCATCATAGGCATTATTGAAATACTTATCTGGGTCATCATCATCATCCTCCATGTCATCATCAACATTTGCTTCTTTAACAACAGGGGCTACATCATCTGGCACTAATGGAGGCTCTCCCTCGCGTCGTCCACTATCACTCGCCACGACAGGTGCAGGTAATGTGGTAGGTGGGGTGGTGTTCATACCTTCTTTAGAAGGGGGCGTTGGCATGATACTGGGAGCCTCGTGACGAAGAAGAGACTTGGGACAAGGCAAGAACCAGCTCTTGCATGCGCCAATCATCTTAGGGGTCTCGTCGTCATCGACTGGTACCGGAGGAGGCAAATCCTTGAAGCCCTCTAAGACACTGGCCACGTTAACCTTGAAGACGCCATCGAGCATCTCTCGGTTGTGGAACATGCGGTCCTTTGGCTTCAGGATCGTTGCCTTTCCCACAGCCACCTTCTGGCCCTTGATGTCATAGAGTAGGGTGCACGGGGTGTCCTCGACCTACGAAGGAGACATGTCTGCGACGTCAAACATCCGAAAGGCAACTGAAACGGAAGCCTATAGACATGCTGCTGAAAAGGGTATGACGCGTAATTACCGCGAGGGCGTCGAGCTCAGCCAGCGATGAAGGCCCATCGACCATGCAAGAGACGGAGGTCGGGCTGCTATGAACAGGAGCGGGACCTTTTGCGGTTGCTTGAGCAGGTGCTGGTGCTCTGGTGTTCACCGAATTGCTCCCGACAAAGCTGGGAAGGGGAAAGTCCTCCGGCCGTGCATCTGGATTGTTCTTCGTGAAATCCCATAGTGCCGGAAGCAAGCTGACCACCGCGTCAGTGACCGCTGCATTGACGGCCCCAAGCAACTCTTCTTTGGTCTCAGCTTTGGTCTTATCGACCGCAATCTTGACCTTCTCGTCGATGCTCTGCTCAGTGACTACCGAGCGTCTATTCCTTCTTTCCTCTAGATCCTCAGGGTAGCACATCTTCCACGAGGCGCCGTCTCCGTTGTCGTGCACATGTCCATAGGACGGCGGCTTGTCCACCGGGACCTTCTTCAGTATGTTCAGGGCCCGGTTGAATGGGGTGGCCCACTTGGGCCTCGCCGATGAGTGTGACGACTCATCGCTTTCGGCTGCCTTTCGGTGCTGCTCTTTCTGCAAAAGGAACGTGGAGGGTTTACTAATGTGACAAAACTTGCAGTCGAATTGATTGGAAGCTATATTATGATAATGTGGTAATATAACAATTACCAGAAGTCTCATGAAGTCCCTCATGATCGGGTCCGTGTAAAAGAGCTTTTTTTCTTCGTCCCACTTGTACCGGGCCCTGATCCAGTCATGTTCCAACGGGTCGGTGAACTCTGCCAAGGGGTCTCGGATTCCATGACTTTCACGTCCGGCGTCCTCCTTGTCCCATACGGCCCTCTTCCCCTCGTAACCACGGCTTTCGAGGCGGTGGGGAGGCGTGTTCCTGGCCTAGAGCGCCTTCATTTTCTCCGACTTTGCCTTGACTTCTTCGTGAGCGCAATTCTCCTTGAATTTTGCAAAGTCCTCTTCCCTTATTGACAGATTGTCAGCATGAATCTTGGACCACGGTTCATTCTTCGCAATCGCTTTTTTCACCCGAACTGTCCAGGCGGACAAGTTGTTGGTGAACGTCACCATCGCCTTGTCATTTATCTTTGTCATGGCGATGTCTTTCCACGGATCTTCATATTCTTTTTCATTGCGGCCGGGGAACAAGAACCTATTGTGCAACTTCTTTAGGAGCATGTTCTCCGTATGTGGTATCTGCCTCAACCTCTCGTCGTTGATGTTGGCGGTTTCCCTGCGGATGCATCCAAGTTGATTGCCCCAGCACGAGCGCGCTTCCTCCGGTGCCGTTGGCTCAAACTTCTTGGGGTGCATCTCCGTGACCACAATTTGTCCGATGCCAAGATCGTTTCATCTTCGTGTCCTCTTCTTCTTCGGCGCTTTACCGGCTACGACAGCATCGTTGCCGGTCACGGGGGTGGTGTCGGTGCCGGTGCCAGTGTCGGGGTTGGTGCCACTGCCGCCACCATGCAACCCCATCTGGTGTTGGTCCAGGTAATCGAAATAGTGATTTGCTGCCTCGATGGGGTCTTCGAGGCGAGAAGAACCACCCGCGACTTCGGCGTCGGTAGACATGTTTCCTATTCAACAATTGTAAATAAAAGATATAATGAAAAGAAAAAAGGGGCCTATGTTTGGTCGGAATGTTGATTCATTCCCCTTCCGGCAAATTCCGAGTAGTCCATATGTCCTAGTTTCTAGCACAAGTCATGCAGAAAATCATGGAAATTTTTTCCATGACCTTTGCTAAAAAGTGGACATATGGAGCGCCTGAAATTTGCCGGAATGGAAATGAATCAACATTCCGGCAAAACATAGGCCACTCAGATATTTTGCGACAATTGGCACAAGTTCATATAACATCATATGAAAAATTTCCAGGACTTAGCAAATTAACCAAGTGTTAAAACAGCAACATTGTATAGGCTATATGCTCCTAAAACATCATCTAGGGTTTTATTTGCTACTGGTTTTTATTTGAGTAGCCCTAGCTATATTTGCTACTGCCCTAATTAGCTACTATTTTTTTTAAATTTTTGCTACTATTTTTATAGCTAATTTATATACCTACAAAAACTAATTAGCTACTGTTTTTTTATAAATTTTAGCTACTGTTTTTTATACCTACAAAAACCAATTTGCTGCTGTTTTAGCTACTGTTTTTTATAAATTTATAGGTATTTTATATACCCTAAACTAAATTTCCCTAAACTAAATTGCACTAAGCTAAATTTCCTAAAGTAAATTGCCCTAAACAAAATTGCACTAAACTAGGGTTCATAGGGTTCATACATGTCCTCTCTCTCTCTGCTACATCTCCTAGCTAGGGTTCATACATCCAAATTAGAGAGAGAGAGCAGAGAGAGAGAGAGAGGAGGGCAGGGGAGAGGAGAGGGAGAGGCTTACGAGGCGGTAGATAGGGCCGCGGCGTCGAGGGCGGGCGCGGGGCGAGGGCCGGCGAGGTCGAGGGCGGGCGCAGGGCCGGCGAGGTCGAGGGCGGGTGCAGTGGCAGGGCAGAGGCGGGGCGGCGTTGTGTTTGATGGCGCGGGCTCGAGAGACGGCCGGCGACGAGGTCGACGGCGGCCAGGGGGCGACGGCCGGCGGTCGAGGGCGAGCAGGGCGACGATGGCGGCGACTGAGTGGGGGGGAAGAGGGTGTGGGGAGACTGGCCGGGGGAGAATTGGGACTTGGCGGTTGGCCAAATTTGAGTTTAACTCAAAATAGCAGTAGCGCTGCTTTACAACCCAGCGCTATAGCTAACTTAGCTATAGCGCTGGGTTGTAAAGCAACGCTACTGCTAATGGCACATAGTAGTAGCGCTTTTCTAGAACAACGCGCTATAGCTATAGTAGCTATAGCGCTGGTTCTCAATCCAGCGCTACTGCTAACTGTTCCAATTTTTTATTTTTTTTATTTTTTTTCTTTTCTAGTTTTTAATTTTATTTTCTTTTCTTATTTTCTGTTTACTTTCCTTTTTTTTCTTTTGTACTGCTTTCCCCCTTTTGTTTTTGGTTTCTTGTTTTTCTCCCGACGACGGCGTCTCCCTCTCCCCCACTGCGCGAGTATCACCGGAACCATGCATGTGGTGGTAACATATCAGTTGACCGATAACGGTTACTTAAGTGCCTACACAAAATAGATACATATATATATATATATAGATGTAGGTTTCTGATCAGCTGCGTCGACAACGTTTCACATTGAGCTTCTTCCCTTTCTTGTTCGTTCCCGAGTAATTGAGCCACTCCTTGTGACTTTTCCGGAGCCATGGATTACGATCTATCTTAGGTAATGTAGTATTGATTCTTCTTTTCACATATGCTTCATCATCATCGTCATCTTCCCTCATCGGGTTGCCGTATTGGTCGTAGTCTTCCTCGTTGGCTACACCATCCATTCCGACGATGCTCCTTTTGGATCTCCTCACGACAACACGGCTGGGATTGGCCGGGTCGGTTATGAAGAAGCATTGTGTCACGTGCTTAGCGTGTACCCATGGCTCATTTTTGGCGACGATGTTAAAGTTCACGGGAGTGCTCTTCGCGTCGGGTATAGACATAGTGGTGAAATACTTGTTTTCTCTTACGAAGTCCTTGGCCCATCTGACACGGAACATCGTCGCATCGTGCATTCCAGCATAGTCAAGCTCCCAGATCTCTTCGACCCTTTCGTAGAATCTCTCAGTTGTGCCGTTGGCGTCAGTCATTGCATTGAATTGTCACCCCAGAGTTCTGGTAATCACTGTCCATGTCTTTGGCCTCCGTGTAGAACGTGTACCCATTGATATCATAGGACTGATAGGTCGCGAGCTTGGGCGCGGGGCCATGTGCTAAGGCGTGTACGAGCAATCCGTCCGAACTGCCCTCTTCCGGGGGATTTTCAAGAACATGTTGTTTAAACCAGCGCAAGAAAGTGGCGTTGTGCTCTACAGTAACTTTGTCGTCCGTCTTGAGCATCCCCTTATCACGGTACTTCTTTGCGATGGTTTCTTTGTGCTGTGCCACATAATCATCTACCACATCTAGGTGTTGTAGCACTACTAAGTTAGCCCTGTCAAAGTCGTTCCGTCTATCCGAGTAATCCACGTGCAATTCCCTCCGGCCATTGTTGTGACCATCTCCTTTGAGCTTCCCATCGTGCTTCTTGACGAGCAAACCAACAACAGGGTCTCCGACGCTTATATAATTCTCGCAAAAGGAGACGCACTCATGCATCAGATACCCCTGGACGATTCTCCCTTCCGGACGGGACATGTTACGAACGAATCCTTTGATGACCCCATTCATCCTCTCGAGCGGCATCATGCTGTGAAGGAATGTCGACCCGAGGTCGATGATGTCATCCACGATGTGGACACACAGATGCACCATGACGTCAAAGAACGCGGGCGGGAAGTACATCTCAAGCTCACATAGTATGACAACTATCTCTTCCTGTAGCCTTTGGAGCTGCTTCACACTTATGGACTTTCGAGATATAACATCGAAGAAGTTGCAGAGATCAGTAAGCGTGTCACGGACGTGCTTCTCCATTATCCCTCTAATGGCAACCAGGAGTATCGGCGTCATCATCATGTGACAGTCATGAGACTTCATCCCGCTGAACCTTTTCTTCTTGGGGTCTAGAAATCTGCTTATCTTCCCACAATAACCGGAACTGACTTTGATTCCCATAATGCACTTGATGAATTAATCGATCTCCTTCGTAGTTAAGGTGAAGCAAGAAGGGGGGCAATAATTCTCCTCCTTCTTGTTGACCTTTCTGCCCCTTTCCCCCTCCTCCGTCTCTGTCTCCGTCTCCTCCGTCAACTTTTTACGGTGGAGATCTTTCCTGATCTTCAAATCTTCCAAGTCTTTCCTTGCCTTCGGCCCATCCTTGGTCTTCGTCGGCATGTTCATCAGTGTGCCAAGCAAGCTCTCAAGGACATTCTTCGTGATATGCATTGGATCAAGGCAATGAGGTGTGTCATGATTGGGCCAGTACTCCAAGTCCCAGAAAACAGACCTCGTTTTCCATACCTTCAGCAGCGGCTCCAGCGCCTTTTTGATCTTTCCCGGCGCGGGGCATTGTTCCTAGTTTCTCAACAGCTCATCGATTTCGGCGCGCTCCTCTTACGTGGAGGTCCTTGAAGCTCAGCCAACCCATTGAATAGATCTCCACGCTTTCTCCACGGGTCATCCTTCTCGAGCCATCTACGATGCCCCATGTACACGATTTTCCCGGACCCACCATCTTTCGTTGACGTAAGCTGCTGAGACGTTGTATCATCCATGCACCTCGTGCATCCGTAGTATCCGTGGCACACCTGGCCTGACGTGTACCCGTAACCGAGATAGTCGTGCAAAGTCGTAATCAGCGCGGCTCTCATATGGAAATATTCTCCTTTGCTGGCGTCCCATGTCCATGCCGGTGTTTTCCATAACGTGTCTAGCTCCTCTTGCAGAAGCCCCATATACACGTTAATTCTATTTCCCGGTTGTTCAGCCCTTCAATCAGCATGCTCATGTGTATGTACTTTGTCTTCATGCACTTCCATGGGGGAGGATGTACATCCATACAAACACGGGCCATGTGCTGTGGTTGGTGTTCTGGTTTCCAAATGGATTCATGCCATCGGTACTCGCACCAAGCACGATGTTCCTTGAATGCTCTCCACTGGCTACCATATACGAGGTGTCAGCCTCAGATCATCTCCATCGTCGCGCTTCTTCCTCTCCGCGTGCCAGCGCATGAGCTTTGCTTCCTTAGGATCTACGAAATACCGCTGCAGACGGGGAGTGATCGGAAAGTACCATACAACTTTTTGAGGAGCTTTCTTTCCTGCCTTCTTGTATCGAGAAGCATTGCACACTGGACAACTGGTTTTTCCCGCGTGCTCCCCCCGATAAATGATGCAATCGTTGATGCATGTGTGGTACCTAATGTGCGGAAAATCAAAAGGGAAAACGATTTTCTTGGCCTCCTCGATAGTAGTAGGACACACGTTCCCCGCGGGAAGAACTTTATTATGTAGAAACTTCAAATGCTCATCGAGGCTTTTGTCTGTCCATTTTTTTTGGCCTTCGTCTTTAGAAGTTCCAGCGTGAAACTCAAGTGGGTCACCTCGGGATCGCAACTGTCATACAATGGAGTCCTCGAGTCTACTTCAAGTTGCGCCATCTTGGCCTCCTCTCTAGAAGCAGCTCTCTCGCTGGTCGTACTATTGCAAAGAAGGTCTCAAACATGACGGTCATGCACGACTGCACTTAGTAGCATCGAAGACTGCGGCGTGACCGCCGCCTCTTCTCCGCCATGTCTGGACTCTTCTTCGCCGTGTCCGGAATCTTCTCCGCCTTCGTCGTCATTTCTGGACTCTTCCCCGTCGACATGTTCGGCGCCATCGTCTTCTTGTCGATCGGTCATCTCTTCGTCTAGCCCCATGTCGTTATTCCCTGCCATGTGGACATCCTCATCATCATCATCTTCTTCACTTATCCACTGAGTATAGCCATCCATGAAACCATTCATCACTAGGTGCGCCTTCAAAGTGCCACGATCAAAAGGGTCCAAAAAAACTCCTTCCTTGCATCTTGCACACGGACATCTAATCCTAGTCCGATTATTTGCATACATGTCCATCACCGCGGATTGCATGTACCGCTCCACCTTCCATCCACTCACCTTCATGACCGACTGCACGGTATAACAAGCAAAAGGGTAATGAAATAAATAATGCATGCTTCAAAGTCATATATATAAACTTTTGGCATGACCTTGCCTAAAAATAGGACATATGAGTTTGCTCGAAATTCACCGAAACGGAAATAAATCGACACTTCGGCAAAACATAAGCAACTCGAGGGCATGTCACTAGCACAAATCTCTCCATATATATATACACATATATATATATATATATCCCAAACACACATATTCTCATTCACACACATATTCTTCTTGAAATGAACAACTTTTTACTCACCTATATATATATATATCTCCCGAGAGAGACCGAGAGCACGCGGTTAATTAGATGATGTGGAGGAGGGTGGTTGGCTAAATAGCTAGCTAGATCTAGTTGTTGGGGAGGAGAGGTGAATCTAGCTAGCTAACTAATGGAGAGGGGTTATGGTGGATGGGGGCAATAATGGGGGAGAGAAGAGAGGTGTAGGAGAAAGAGAGAGGCCATTTATGGAGGACGGTGCCATTAATGATGAGAGAAGAGAGGTAGAAGGAAGAGAGAAGAAGAGAAACAATGGTGGAGCTAGAGTGGAGAGGGGAGAGGGGAAAGGAGGGGGAGAGAGGGCAAAGTGGGGAAGAGGGAGGGTAAGTGGGTGGAAAAGGTGGCACCAGCCGCAACTACCAGTAGCGCTGCCTAGCAAAACGCGCTGCTTCTAAGGGACTTAGTAGTAGCGCTTTCCAGGAAAGGCGCTACTACTAAGGAGGGCCCACTAGCAGTAGCGGCACATGAAAATAGAGCGCTGCTACTAAACTGTTAGTAGTAGCGCTTTTTTCTGTACACCGCTACAACTACGAAAACAGTCGGTAGCCTCGTCTGGCCCCACATAGTGGTAGCACTTTTCTGCTTCACAACGCTACTACTATGGAGCTACTAGTAGCGCTTTCCTGGAAAAGCGCTACTGCTAAATAGCAGCAGCGTTTACTTCTTTCCAGCGCTACTACTATGCTACTGTGTATAAGTGTTTTCCTAGTAGTGCCTGGGCTTGGGCCTGCTGCAGTAGAGGCAGCGGAACTTGTCCGTCCTCGGGTTGTGGTACATACCAGATCCCTGGGCCTTGATCTTCTCCACCACCTTCTCTTCAAAGGACTCGACGTTCCCCTCGACCACATCATCTCCAGATTCATACTGCACACATTAACGACTGACATTAATACATTATGCATTCAAATACTATAAACATGTAAGACTAACTCAATGCACAAATAACATTTCAACTAGGCCTTACCTCGTACGGCTCATCTTCATCACTGTCATAGGGGTAGTACCCAGATGAGTGCCACTTCCTCTTGTTGCCCACAAGATCCTCCTCCTGCTATATTGTCAAGCAAGCACATCAATTACAAGGAATTGAATTGTAGTTCAAAGAATGTCATTACAAACAACATTGTCAATGTGAACCACAAAGGTATGTTGCAAGTGACCAATATTGTCAATATATTTTTCCAATGCAAAAAAATTTAATATGAAACCTACAGATAAACAAATAAAGCTACCTAAACAATTTGTTTTGCATAATGATGGAAAGCTCCAAACTATATTGATAAACAATTATTTCAAGGCCATGTTAATGTTTTTTAGGCCACCCTTCTACATTTGTACAGTGAGTTATCTCTTAGCCCCCTAAATATAAAATTACATCCATTGCTACTAATTACAGAAGCCAACTAGAAATTTTAATATGCACACATGACACATTGATCAGCTTATCCAAACTACGATCATACTTGCATTTTCCATTTTCATGCACACAATCTGAACAACATAGCTAATATAATTACATATTCTGGAAAACTTTCTAATTATAGGAAACCTACACAAAAGAATAATTAAAATGTACATATGCATCTTTTGGGATAATGCAGCAAAGCTCCTACACATATTAACATAATGCAATAGTTAATTAGGTACAACTTCAACTATAAATGCATACATCTCCAACAAACATCTAAAATTTCATTACTTACCTAAACAACAACAAATTATACTATAGATGAATCTTGTATCATCTAAATCAATTCATTGGCACATCAAAATTAATGCATTCCAATTCCAATATGTTTCCATCCAGTAGCATTGAACCACAGATCAAATCAAATAATCATATATGTCTGCAGCATTGAACTACAGATCTAATAATCATATATGGTCTATCTGTCCTTAAATTCCCCCTTAAATAAAGTGTTCAACCTCATACTAATTAAAATCTAACAAGCAAAAATTCCACTACTAATCTAATAAGCATCTGAAAAAACCATCCCTCAATCCGGCTACTTCTAACCTAATATAATAATCATATGTGGTCCACCATTCTTGCATGAATCAAATACAGAAAAACCCTAATGTAGAGAAAACCCTCCATCTAACTAATCTAACCCAAGAAACTTTTGGCCAAAAACCCTAGAATCTAAAAACTACCAACTAAAAGGGATAAGCAGATACCTTCTGCTCCACCTGCTCCTCGCCGGAGCTGGCCTCCACCTTCTCCACCTCGTGCGCCTCGCCAGAGCCCGCCTCCACCTTCTGCGCCTCGTCGGGCGCATCTGGCTGGACTGCGTCGCTCGAGCCCGCGTCCACCTTCTCCAGATCTGCAGCATCTGCTGCACCGCCCTGGACGCCGGCACCCCCCCTGACCCATGTGCCCGCCGCGACCTGCTACGCCTGCGCCACCAGATATGCGCCCCAATCGGGGTGCTCGCTTCCTGCGTCCTCCATGGCGATGGAGAGGATGCGGTTGGGGAGAGGGAGACGAGGAGGTTGGAGAGGAGAGGGAGTGGGGAGTGGAGAGAGGGAGACAACGCGGCGGGGGGGATGGTGGGCGATGCGGCCGGAGGTGGTTGCCGTCCACATTTATATAATGGGACAGATTTGGCAACTACCCATGACACGTGCTGCCCCACGCGCGGGCAGCTGCACGCGTGAACGAAACGCCGCCATATACAAATACGTATATGGCCGGGCATACGATCTAACCAGGCCCGTACGGGCCTCCCAGGGCTCCTCGACGGCAATACGCGGGGGCAACAAAGACGATCGTGCCCCTCGTTATGAACCATTTTTGGTTTATCCTGGCCGTCGATGTGTTTTTCCACCTCACGTTCAGCCCAGGGGGGAGCACCGGAGCAGAAACGGTCATCGGTGGCCGGATTTGGCAAAGAGGATTCACATACTTTGATGGACTTGAGACGGGGGCGCTCGGGCGGAGGGGGCACGTCCCCGCCCCCCGGTTCGGAGCCAACAACGGGCTCGCAGGCACATGATCCACGCGGGGAGTGGGCTGCGCTTGTGGGAATGCGCGACGATCGGGGCGTCGGCGTCGCCGACACCTGAGACGGACCGCTGGGTGGAGATTGGATCTCCCCCTTTTCTGGAGCGCTCCATTCAAAGCTCCCCGCAGGCGAGGCTGGATGCCGCGCAGGGGTGGAGCAACACGGCATGTCCTCCGCGGAAGCCCGGGGGGGCGGTGGATGGAGTAATGGCGTATGGGATTTTGGGTGGCCGCCGCGGCCAGCGGCGTGGGGAGGGGAGGGGGAGCTGCTCTCAACCCACCACAGCTGTAAGACTATTTTCTATGGTTGGTGGGAGTGACATCACTAGTCCTTTGGAAAGCCCAGACAGAAACTTCAACAAGCACCCAATTGTACAAGCTAATAGGTGACTACATCAGCAACATATGATCTGCCAAGACAGACTCGCCGCGACATAGTAAACCAGGAACTCCATCATGTCGAGCATCAACGGTCATTACAGCTACTTCAGGAAGCTAGAGTCATCTGCGAGACTCCCTCGACCGCGCCTCCTCAATCCTGATGGGCCTGATTGAACTACGATTAGACACCAGCAGGTCAAGCGAAATTGGTGCTGTTGCAGCCAAGTCCCCTTCAATCCGACTGAGCTGTTTGAACTTGATTGTCCGACTGCTGCTTACCCAGATTGAAGCACGAGGCTTGCAATGACAAAGTCACCCAAATGTGCATTCCTATCAACATCTAGGAGGATATTGCTAGGCTTTAGAATTCAGATTACAATGGTCAATGGATCTTCTAGAATCCTGGTGCAAGTGGGACAATGCATCGGCTATATTAACAACCATGCTTCTCCTTTGCCCTAAGCCTAATACCATAGGTCTTCACCAGCGGGCTTTTCATGTAACCATATGTCCAAATTCCCATTTGGCATGAAAACATAAATTAGGAGTTAGAGCCTTGACAGCATTACCTGAATTATCTGGCGATGGACAAACCGATGTCCAATGCTTCTTAGAATATCACATTCTGATATGAAACTTTTATCTGCACATCTCATCTTGGGATCGAAAACCTTAATAGCCACTTCCATTTCAACTTGAGTCAATTTTCCTCTGTAAACTGAACCACAAATTCCTTTGCCAATTACATTTGCTTCATAAAAGTTCCCAGTAGCCCGAACGACGTTGTTCGCTCGCATGAGATGCCAAGAGCGAATGATTTTTTGCGCCAGGGACACTAGGAAGAGCACATTTTTTCGGGTCTCATGCTTTGCATGAAGTACGTGTGTACTCTTTCTTGCGCAGAAAGTACGCGTGTACTGGCCGCACCCAACACGTGCATGTGTGTATGCATATATAGATGAGAGTGGATTTTCAGCTCCCGGGTGCCTAGACACCCCCTTATCTGAACCATTCATTCAGATATGGTGTCTCGAGATTTGTGCGTTGCACTGTAGCTAGCAGAAGCATTAGCAGAACTGGTGCTTCATTAAGCGTATGCATAAGGACAAAAAAACAAACAACCTGGGCCTAGTCTAGCGCTGCTTTTCCTGGGCTGGTTCCACCTAGAAAACAAAACATGGCAGATGAGACGATGGCCTGCTAGAATATAAAACAATGACGGGACGTGTCGCCATCAAATCCCTCGGCCATCTAGTATTTTGCCCCAAATCCTTCCACCCTCTCTGTTCCCCATCCGGCGGTGTCCGTGCTCGGGGGATGTCGATGGCCTCCATGGATGACCATGGCGACTACGTGGATCCAGGAGACGACGAGGCGCTCCACGCATCTGCTCATCTAATGCAAGGAACAACAGTGTTTGACGCTGCTGCAGGGATCGATGTTCTTGCAACCACCAGCACGGATCTGGATCTCGAACCAACTCCCAGGTTAGATGGGGAGAAGGACATTATAAGTGATGCATGAAATTGTGTGTCAGTTCCACAGCTTCCTCAATTAAGTTACAGTAGATGTATGCCTATTGTTATGTCATTTACGGCCATACCGACCCGATTTTCGTCAAAAACGCCGATGACATATTGGCTAAAACTTGATCAACATTATGGTAGATATGGCCCATTGGTCAGTTCTCATGTGGCACAAAAGTCTAACATTATTATAATTGTAACAACGCTTATCATGTTGGTAACGTCCCCGGCACATATGTTCCTGGCACAACATTGTAGGGGTGAAAAAATTATGGACGTACACGAGACACACCTGTACTTGGCACAACAACGCTAAACAAAAAATGGGACCGGGAACAGCTGTACGTGGCACAACAACGTGGAACAGTAGCGGCTGGATCTCCATGACTATTTATGGAAGCGCTAAATAAAAATTGAAAAATAAATAAATTGCTATAGACAGGACGTGGCGGAATTAGCCAGACAAGCATCCTTTTCTTTTTATTTTTCTGTTTCCGCATCACGCAGGTGAGACTAGATGCTGAGCAGCGGGGGTGCCATGCACAGAACATGTACTACAAAAAGCACGAATCTTTAACGTGCCATAAGCAGCACATCGGTAAAACTCAATGAATAGCCCCATCGGCACTCTCACGTGCATGGAGCCATGGAGTTACAGCTATGTCAGAATCCAACAATTGGATGTCCACTCAAAAAATAAAAATAAATGGACTGATGCAGGCCGTCATGCCACTACTCTCGACACATGCATTGGGCGTTTAATTTATGTCGTTGTTTTACTTCTTGACATGCATACATAGCCTCTTTTAAGCCGTCTTAAAGTTGGGGCGCGGCAGCCGCCGAGATGCCCGGTGCATGCGACACACGCGGGCGGGAGTTGTGTCCGGTTCCTCTAGCTTTCAAATGAGAACTGGCTACACACGCACTGTTCACGTGACGGGTTAAAAAAAAGATGGTCGGGGATGGCATGATGGGCTTGCTAGTACGTGTCTCCGCCGATTTCGACAGATGTGACAGAACATGACGACGCTAAAATTAAGATCAAATGGCTCTATTAGCCCCGCCGTCCCGCTGCGCCGCTCAGAGCACGTGTAATAAGTGGACGCACTGGCACGCCACTGGGAGTGTTGTTCTCGGCATAGCATGGTTAGAACTTGTGCTATGAACACCAATCCGTGCCTTCTTATCGTGTTGTACCTCGAACATATGCCAGGGAGTATACCACAGTCCGAGCTGTTCTCAGACAATATCATGGCCCGAAAATATTTTGTGTGTTACCAGTTCTTTACATGGATTCAGATGGTGTTTCCAACACGAGTCTTAAGGCCAACTCCAACACATGGACCTATTTGATACTTTCCCGTCTGTTTGGGTTCACCTGGACAGTAACCACGGCCCAACGCGCTGACGTAAATGGATGGGCGTCATTTTTCTCCGTCGCGACCCACTTTTGGCTCAAATGTTGCCTGGGTTGCCCCCACGTGGACGCCCGCGGCGCCCTCCTCTTGTCCTCCGCTGGCTTGCATGTCTGTGGCACAATCCCTCGGCCTCGTCGTCGTCATCACCGTTGCCCAGTTCAGGCCGCTTCACCATTGTCCCAGGCCTCGTGGTGTCAATCACCGTCGGCCCAACCGCCACCGACGCCCACTATTGTCGGCATTGTGGCTGCTAATATCCGACGCCGGGTGTACTACATGGCACGCCGAGGCCAGGGTTACTGGCAGCCCTCGGCGTACCACCTGTTATGGCTGACGCACCATCTGTATAGTCATTCGCCGAAGCCAACCTATTTTTGTGTTATGTGTGCTTGTGAGAGAAATCTAGAAAAAGGTATGAAATTCATATACGGATGGAGGGGGTAACGATAGATAGAGATGGGATATACAGATGAAGCGGGATGGAGAAACATTAGGGGTAGTTTGTTGTCGAGTTTAAACAAATGATTTTCCAGTTATCGGGTTGCGTTAAGTCGACGCAACCATACTTGCATCTAGTACATTCACTCGACACAACCATACATCGACCTGTTACATTCACCAGACACGACCATACTTGGCTATAGTACATTTAGTCAACGCAACCATACATGGACCTAGCACATTTAGTCGACGCAACCATACATGGACCTGATACATTCACCCAACAAAAACATACTTGGAAACTAAAAAAAACATACTTAGACGTAGTATACTCACCGGACACGACCATACTTGAATTTGGTATATTCAGCGGTGACAACCATCCTTAGACATGGTACATTTAGCCGAAAGGTGCCGCTGAATGTATCAGGCCCAAGTATGGTTGTGTCTGGTGAATGTACCTGGTCCATATATGGTTGTATCGACTGAATGTATCAAGTCCAAGTATGATTCCGTTGCCTGAATATAACATGTCCAAGTATGGTTGTGTCGGTTGAATATACCCGATCCAAATATGGTTACGTCGGCTGAATCTACTAGGTACAAGTATGGTAGTTTCCGCTAAACGTACCAGGGCTAAGTATGGTTGCGTTGGCTGAGTTAAGTATGGTTGCGTTGGCTGAGTGTACCAGGTCCAAATATGATTCTGCCGAGTGAATGTGTCAGATCTATGTATAGTTGTGTCCACTAAATGTACCAACTCTAAGTATAGTTGGCATTGATAATTCAGCGAACCTAACCATAATTGGCACTTATACATTCGGCTGGCAACCCAATACTTGGACCTGATACATTCAACCGACACAATCATACTTGAACCTGGTACATTTAGTCGTCACAATCATACTTGGACCTGGTACATTCAGCGGACACAACCATACTTGAACAAGATACCTTCATCGGACCCAAACGTACTTGGACATCTTTGAAATTAGGGCAACTCCAACGCCCCAACGCATGTCATCTGTGGTGTCCGTTTGGATGGAAACAGATGAAAACATCGACCCAACTCATCGACACAAACCCATATTTGGTCCAGTTGTTGTTTGTCTGGATGCACTCCCAGCTAAATTCGCGCCTGATTTGCGTCCACAAACCCAAGAAAGACGCGTCGCACGTCCGCTCGATTTCTGCCTCGGGCCCGTGCGTCAGGCGCCCAACTACCTCACGCGGCCGTAGTCAAGCCGCTGGCTAACTCGGGCCGACATGACAGTGTCTGGAAGCATCTAGGGTCCACTTCTTTTTTAAGATGCCAAGCATGTGGAGGCAGGTGGGGGGGGGGGGTCTCATCTACTTCTCCTGCCACTCCCATCCACGTGTAGCTACATGTATGTTTGTAATGGGTAAATGTACCAATATGACTGAATGTACCAGACACAAGTATACGAGCTTCCACATAATGTATCAGGTACAAAGAGTATCCTTGTTGCGGCCGAATATACCAATTTCAATTACTGTGAGCTCATTATACTAGATACATGTATGTTTGTGATGGGTAAATGTACCAGGTACAAGTTAAGAGTAGCAGTCAATAATACTACCCGACATAATGCATCTCATCCAAGTAGTTCTCCTAGTCGGAAGTGTCATCGGGCGACTCAACATAGTGCTTGCATATTACTCCATATCCGAATTGATTGTCCGGCAAGTGTTAGTTGGATTGCACATGGTAAATTTTGTTGTCCCTTACTTTCTGAAAAAATGGATCCGGATATGAAGTAAATATACAAGCACTACGTTGGGGTATTCAACGACTTTTCTGGTGAAGGGGACTACTCGGATGAGATGCACTATGTTGGGCGGTAATATTGGTTGTAACTTATAATTTGTACTTGGTACATTAACTCTTCACAAATATACATGTAGCTGGTACAATTAGCATACAGTAATTGGACTTAGTAGATTCGAAAACTATAAGGATACTCTGGCACCTGGTATATTATGTGGACAACCGTATACTTGTACCTGGCACATTCAGACATACTTGTACCTCAAGTATGTCAGAATGTGCCAGGTACAAGTATACGGTTGCCCACTATACGGTTTTCTACATAATGTAGTAGGTACAAGAGTATCCTTGTGGCCGCCGAATGTACCAATTCCAATTACTGTGCTGATTATACCAATTTTCGCCTCGATAGTCCATCTCATTCGAGTAGTTCTCCTAGTCGGAACATTCATCGGACGACTGAACATAGTGCTTGCATATTTACTCAATATCCTACCATTGTTTCAAAGAGGAAGGGGCAACAAAATTTAGCACGGGCAATCCATGTTGTGGACCTCGAGGAGGATGCGTCCACTCCCTCCCGCGATCCCGTCCATCCTGCTGCTGACAAGGAAATAGGTGGCTTGAGGAAAGGAAGAAGAAGATCAACGAATGTAGGTAGTGCGAGACGACTGGGTAGGGTGGCATGTAGAGTAACGAAGCAGAAAACAAAAAAATTGATGTATAGCAAGGCCGCGCTTAAATATCGCGTGCCATACAGATCAATCGGTGGGATACCGGGACTCAGCACATGGGGCTTTCTCGGCCAGCGCGACGCTTTAATGTCAACTCCAGTGAAAGGTCACACCACTCTGAGCCGACTTGAATGGGCGCTGAGAAACATTAATGTGAGGCAACCGCTTTCATTCATTTATGCAGGGTATTCACCAGATAGTTAGTGTATATAAAACCGCGCCTGGACGTGTGAATGTTAGAGTAATGTGTATATTTCGCATCATAGAGCGTAACAGGTCGAACCTTTGTTTTAAATTACTTGTCTTAGATTATTCTAGATATGGATGTTTCTATGCACGTTTTAGATATATTCCTATTTAGATAAATATAATACAAGTAATTTGAGAGAGGCATTAGATATTAATATCATGGGTCTGAAGCTATCAACATCTGACTTATAGATGATCAAATAGTTACAATAATATTCGGGGTGGACAACATTTTACTTGCAACGAAATCTGAATCGACGTGGTGGCTGTCTGCTCCTTGTCGCTTCAGTAGCACTGTCCTCGGCCGTCTCATCATGCCGTACTGAGCCTTTGCCCTCCATATTTTGCATGCGGGGAACAAATAACCTTAGCGACCGATGGGCACGAGATAAAAAATCCACAGTCCAGTGCATACGGGTAAAGTGGTAACTTTTGGCTAGTCGGGTGAAATAATTCGACGAGCTTTGACTCCTTTAGTGGCTGAACAGTGACCTAGCTAGAAGATGGGGCTACGCGTTCTTCTGACAAAGCTAAATGAGCAAGCTGAAAGGAGAGAGAGCAAGCTGAACGGACTGAACAAGCTGAACAACATGTGGCAAATGGGAATCTCTTGTGATATGAATGGGTGCATCCATCAGCTTGGTGTACTCAAGGGAATCTCATGTGAGGCCGCTGGCGCATGCACCGTCTCTGTGTGCTGTCACTTGAACGAGCACCGCGTGGGCTGCAAGACCTCCTGCCAGCCTTGTCTCACCTCCCGTCGCTCTTTGTCTCCTTATTAAATAAAGCCTGCTAATTAGCCTGGTATTGCAAAGATTATGCACCTGTAAAGTAAGTGGCACGAATCTTGTACTCGGCGAACGGACGACATAACCGGGTGTCGGGACACCCGGGTTCCATCACACCTTTCCGTATATAGATATGATAAGCTAAAAAACTTGAGTCAGAAATTGGATTCAGTCACTATCCAAAAATTTAACGTCCAAGTAAAATTGGTCCTAATTAAGTTTGACCCAATTCGAAACTGATACGACCATACCCTACGAATTCCACATCAGAAGCCAGCCATAAAATGCTTTGTGGGAGTAGGTTGAGATATAGGATGGTTGGCGGCGTTGGTGGATTATGGTATTGAGTGTGCATTTTCTCCAAACGAAACTGTATGATATAAATTTCTAGCTAGTTCAAGTGGTGTGAGTGTCACGTACTTCGTGTCCTTGTTAAAGGTGTCGTCTCAAAGCTTCGTATTGGAGGTGATAGCAGATGTCGCCCTTTTGGTTTGGCATGACAACATCTACATAAGGGTGGTGGTTTATCCTTTAAGGTGTTGTTAAATGTCATGCTCTTTGTTTTTTTGACAAATGGCCGATTTTATTAGCTCAATATGAAGCATCAAGGGTATACAAACACAAAGTGAAGGAAATATGCCCTATAGGCAATAATAAAGTTGTTATTTATATTTCCTTATATCATGATAAATGTTTATTATTCATGCTAGAATTGTATTAACCGGAAACTTAGTACATGTGTGAATACATAGACAAACAGAGTGTCACTAGTATGCCTCTACTTGACTAGCTCGTTGAATCACAGATGGTTAAGTTTCCTAGTCATAGACATGAGTTGTCATTTGATTAACGGGATCATATCATTAGAGAATGATGTGATTGACTTGACCCATTCCGTTAGCTTAGCATTCGATCGTTTAGTATTTTGCTATTGCTTTCTTCATGACTTATACATGTTCCTATGACTATGAGATTATGCAACTCCCGAATACCGGAGGAACACTTTGTGTGCTACCAAACGTCACAACGTAACTGGGTGATTATAAAGGTGCTCTAGAGGTGTCTCCGATGGTACTTGTTGAGTTGGCATACATCGACATTAGGACTTGTCACTCCGATTGTCGGAGAGGTATCTGTGGGCCCTCTCGGTAATGCACATCACTATAAGCCTTGCAAGCATTTGTAACTAATGAGTTAGTTGCGGGATGATGCATTAAGGAACGAGTAAAGAGACTTGCCGGTAACAAGATTGAACTAGGTATTGAGATACCGACGATCGAATCTCGAGCAAGTAACATACCGATGACAAAGGGAACAACGTATGTTGTTATGCGGTTTGACCGATAAAGATCTTCGTAGAATATGTAGGAACCAATATGAGCATCCAGGTTCCGCTATTGGTTATTGACCGGAGACGAGTCTCGGACATGTCTACATAGTTCTCGAACCCGTAGGGTCCGCACGCTTAACGTTCGGTGACGATCGGTATTATGAGTTTATGTGATTTGATGTACCGAAGATAGTTCGGAGTCCCGGCTGTGATCACGGACATGACGAGGAGTCTCGAAATGGTCAAGACGTAAAGATTGATATATTGGACGGCTATATTCGGACATCAGAAGTGTACCAAGTGGTTTCGGAGAAAACTGGAGTGCCGGAGGGGTTACCGGAACCCCCCGGGGAAGTATTGGGCCTTAGTGGGCCTGAGGGGAGAGAGAGGGCAGCAGCCCAGGAGGTGGCGCGCCCCCTCCCATGAGGAGTCCGAATTGGACTAGGGGAGGGGGGCGCGGCCCCTCTTTCCCTCTCCCTCTCCCTCTCTTTCCTTCCCCCTTCCCTCTTCCTAGTTGGACTAGGAAAGGGGAGTTCTACTCCTACTAGGAGGAGGACTCCCCCCTCCTTGGCGCGCCCCAAGGGCCGGCCGGCCTCCCCCCTTGCTCCTTTATATACGGGGGCAGGGGGCACCCTAGAACACACAAGTTGATTGTTCCAAGCCGTGTGCGGTGCCCCCCTCCACCATAATCCACCTCGGTCATTTCGTAGCGGTGCTTAGGCGAAGCCCTGCGTCGGTAGCAACATCATCACCATCATCACGCCGTCGTGCTGATGGAACTCTCCCGTGAAGCTCTGCTGGATCGGAGTTCGTGGGACGTCATCGAGCCGAACGTGTGCTGAACTCGGAGGTGCCGTACGTTCGGTACTTGGATCGGTCGGATCGTGAAGACATACGACTACATCAACCGCATTGTCATAACGCTTCCGCTTTCGGTCTACGAGGGTGTGTGGACAACACTCTCCCCTCTCGTTGCTATGCATCACCATGATCTTACGTGTGCGTAGGAAATTTTTTGAATTTACTACGTTCCCCAACACAAAGAGTACACATCCGGCCTCTCCATATCTAGGCTGCACATAGCCAACACAAACGCACACACAAATATCACACCAGCAACTAGCAAAGTCATACAAAACCAAAGTGATGCCAAGACAGATAGAAAAAAAGAGCAACGATAATCCATGCCGAGCAGGTGTTGAGCCAAAGAAGATGATGCAAGCGCATGTGATCCGGACATGGACACTGCCACGCGGACTAAACACGCACACACTATGCAAGTGGCCTAGCTGCCAAAAACCATCTGCAGAAAAAGAACCTTCGTTGACGCTGGAGTGCCGTCAGTCGCAGCTCAAATGGCGAGAAGAAACGGTACCACCAAAATCTTATTGAGACACTTCGGCGACCCCATGCCTCCGATGCAAGTGTTTGTCGATGGTAAATCTTGGCATGACCACATCACGCTCTTTGTTATGTCTCATGTTGTCCTGCCGATGGATTCTATTCCACAGGATGATATGCATGTTTGTGGTAGGATAGAGGTGATGCTCACACACGGATGGTCCAAAGTGGAGGGGCTCGGGTTTTTCCTTTAGTTCTTATACTCCAAAGTGGTTGGAGTAGGTTGATTTGTTCTGTGTTGTTGTTTGCCATTTTTTTTCAACATATTATGATTGTATACATCCCGTGTGTGCTGAGGGTGGGAGGTTTAACTTCCTTATGGAAAAAGCTCATATGTTCCTGAGATGCAAATGTGATTAACTGCTAAGTCTGGGTTTGGGTCATTGTCCTGCTTCCTTTTTGGTCTTGTGGGGAGGTGTATTTTTCGAAAAGAAGGGTTTGCTTAAAATAGAAGCTTGGGAGGCACCTCTTTCCGGGCTTATTTCCAAACAATAGGGGATGGGAAGAGCTTACAAATTGAGGTGGACATATATTTTGCGTTCTCATTTTGCTTGTTCTTAGTTCTACCCATAAGCTAATAAATAAGCTGAAAAACTGTCAGAGGTGGGCTAGCTTATTATACTAATAGATTTCTAAATTTGGTTAAATATCATTCAAACAGATAATCAATTTGTGGTTGCATGGTTAGAAGGTCATATCTCCAGCCCACCAGGGATCAAACCCCATGTTTGACACTTGTGTGTTTCATAAAGACGAAATATTCTTTTAGTGAGAGGTGACATTTCAGTCGATGACAAGGTGTGCAGGATGACTTCGTCAATCTTAAGGCATGTTGGCTCAATCTCTCAGAGATGCTTATAAAGCTACGGCATGAGTGTGTGGGTTCGTAGAGGAAAGATATCATTAGGTTGTGTTTCTTTTGTTGTGAGACGGCGTGGGTACAATTTTGCAGCGCATGCTGTCCCAACCCCATCAATGGACTGGAGTACACTGGATCTAACTCCATCAGCAGAAGAGACAAGCGCCAGACAAGCTAGGGTACGGTTGGTATAGAACTTCTAAAAATCAAGATGCTAGTACTGGGCATTCCCGGTCCTGCACTGCACTACCTTCGTCAAAACCAAACGAAGCTAGTCAAGGACGATCACGACGGCTATGGACATGCATGCAACTTTTGGTTACACGGCACTATCGTTTACACGTTAGCAACATGCTGCTGCGGTTGCAGGACATAAATTCCGTATGATCCTCATTCTCCAGTTGGGTGCAACCACCGGATCTGATCCGACTCGCGCCGTGCCCTCGATATGTATTCCTCATTTATTCCGTCAGTCCGTGAAGTGGACTGGCTTCTCTGATAAAACAGCTGGACCCTGGACGAATGGGCTGATATTTATAGCAGCAAGTATGTGGTATTTCTTTGGTACTACGAACATTCCGAATTACAAGATGTGTTGCATATTTCATTATAAATTACATACGGAATGAAATGAGTGAACAAACACACTAAAACATGTCTTTTCGCAGGAAAAAAAACACTAAAACAGGTCTATATACATCTCACTCAGAAAATAGTTAAAACATCTTATAATTCAGAATGGATGGAGTATTATTTTTCTTCAGTCAGTGGTACTGATTCATCGCCCTTGTGAGAACCTACATTCACCACTTTTTTATTGACTTTTTTTTTCCCTTCCCTTGGATGTTGTGGGGCTGTGTACCTGTGTCCGAGTGATTCTGAGTAGAAGAGTACAAACTTTAGTGGGTGTAGTTGGCGCTGGTAGCACTTGGCTACAATGATACAGTGCTACCAGTGCAATTGTGTTCTAGCAGCTGTATGTGTACCGTTGGATCTGAAAATGATACGTTTTATAATGTCCATGGAGTATGCAGCTGCTCGCAATGATCCTCAATTGCAATGGCATCTATTGCAGTGGTCCACTCACTAATGATACGTTTGAGGTTTTTAAACTCGTGTCATGATTGCAGCTAATGATGTGGTGACTAGCTTTCCAGCAAGGAGGCCAAATAAACAAGTGGCCACCTTTAAGTTCAAAACAAATACTCATGAGTTAGTACGTGTGCACTATTTTCAAAATTTAAATTTCGGCAAGGATTGGTCTAACAATACAAAGTTTATGTCAAATGAATTTGAAAACATTGGATTCACATTTAAAAGAAGTTTCCAATGGTGTAATTTTTTGCGGCACATAGCCCATGGTGAAATTGTTGTAAACACCTACTCCCTCCGTTCGGATTTAGATGTCGCGATGGCTTTTTTGCGAAAACCCCCTCCATCTATTTCCGACCGAACCCGCGGTCCTCGCCCTCACTTTCTTCTCCGGCTGGCCGCCGCGGTCCGCTCTGTGCTCTTCTCCGGCTCGCCGCCGCGCTCTCCCCCCTCCCCCCCACCACGGATTCCGCGCTCTCCCCCCCCCCCCCCACCTTCGGTGGCCTCGCCGCGCTCCTCTCCTCCTTCCCGCGGCGAACTTCCAAAAAGCTTGGACCTTTGAGTTCAAGCCGGCGACGGATTCCGTCGATGCGAGGCCGAAGGCGCCAGATCCAGACCACTAACAACATGACGCCGGCAGCAACCTTCCCACAAGCAGCGGCCATGGCGTACTCGGCCTCCCTGCAGAGCTTCCTCCCGCCCTCAGCCCACGCGGCGATGTCGTCGTCCCAGCACCGGCCCAACCACGCCCGCCCCTTCCAGTGCGCGGCCGTTTCCGCCCCGTCGGCGGCGGCCGCCTCGCCGTCGGCCTCGGCCGTCCCGGCGGAGCGGCTGGAGCCGCGGGTGGTGCAGCGCTGCAACGGGAGGGCGGGTACTGGGTGCCTGACAAGCTCACCAAGCTGCCCATGGAGCAGATCGACGCCGACAAGCTCACCAAGCAGGACGTCGACGTGCGGCTCAAGTGGCTCGGCCTCTTCCACCGCCGCAAGCAGTAGTGTATACCCCTGCTCTGTCAAGGTATACTCTGAATTCTGAATTTTTATTAGAACTTTGAATTTTTATCTTGTGGCACCATAAGAGATACTCTGAATTTTGATCGAAGATACTCTGAATTCTTCTTGTGGCATCATCAGAGATACTCGTAGAGTAGACTAATTTCTCCCTCTATTGCTCGTGGAGCAGCCTAGAACTGAGTGAGTCTGTCCAAGCATCATGTTTGAACTCGTGGAGCAGCCTAGAAAAATTAAACATCCGGTAGATAAATAAATTCAGTTTTTAGCTAGATGTAGCATAGGGAGATTACCTGCACATTACCCTTAGGAGTAAAAAGGCTTCAGAACTCAGGAGTCAGGAGAAAGTTTGATTTTCAAAAAAAAAATTGCCCTCTCAGATCTCTGAACGGCAAACAAAGGTGGCCCTTTTAGGATGCTTTCGACTTTTATGAGGGAACAGTCTAATCAGTGTTGCAGGGTTCAGACTAGATACTCCAGTTATAACACCCCAATTATATTAGTGACACCCCAATTATTGGAGTACATATATTAGACACCCAATTATAACACCCCAGTTAGATTTGTTTGATTCAGTTTCAACTATAACATTGACACTGTTTGTTATACCCGAAGCTAACTGAGAAAATAGAACAAGCATGCATGGTCTTACAGAGGATATGGGACGAGCAATATCAAACAACAAAGCACAGGGACAAAAGAAAAACTCCTGGGAGTAGTTTATAATGTGCATGAATGAACAAATTCAGTCTGTACAACAAACACACTTTTAAATTCAGAAAAAATGAATGAAGTCTGTGTCTCCAGTGCTAAAAAATTTCACCATAAAAAGCTCCTCCTTGGCATTAATTTCAGTTAATTTGGATATGTTTGGTAAATTACAAGATTATGATTGGAAGCTGCCACTGTTCCACTTATCTGAATCTTCTGCCAAAATCACCTGGCTACAAATGTCATTCCTAGCACCAACTGGTCATTCCTGGCACCAACCAGAGCACTAGCTGACCCCAAGTAAAGAAGAGCTGCTCTTTTCCTGCTGCTTGGAGGCTGCTGGTGCTCTTTTATTGCTGCTTGAAGGCTCCTGGTTCTCTTTTCCTGCTGCTTGGAGGCTGCTGGTATTCGAAGGGTGTTTCTGCTTCTTCAAGGCTGCTGCGGCTCTTTTCTTGCTGCTCTTTTCCTGCTGCTTCTGCTCTTTTTCTGCTGCTAAGATTGCTTCTGCCTCTTCTATAAAGGCTTTGGTCTGTCCAACTAGCTCACGATCGATAGATAGAGCTATAGGAAGTCGTCCTTCTGACTGCCGGCGTTCCTTGTTCATGTGAGGGATCGAGTAGTTTATCGCTCCCTTGTTTCTCATTACTTCTCGGATGCATGACTGCAGCGTCACGAAGCTTCTAGCTAGCTTATCAACCGGGTAGTTTCGATATTCCTCCTCCACACCTTCTATCAGTTCCCTGATGCTTTGAGGTGCTCTGCTATCGGTGTGGGACTGGAGAGACTTGAATATGCAGAGATCAAGAATGTTCATGTCGGGACTGTTTGGAGGCTGTTGAAGCAACTTAATATCCAAATCAGTCTGTTCTATGACTTGTCGGAAAACCGGGTCATCGGGAAGAATATGTGGCGTGGCATTATCTTGTTGGATATAGATTGTCCGTCCTTCATCTTCGTCCGGCTAGCGCTCTTGGATCGCAGGAATAAGTTTCTCACACATGTAATACCTCATTACATCTCGTGTGACTTTCAATGATTTGAGCTCGAGCGTCCCTTTATCTCTGTTTTCACTGGTTCTTTGAGCAGGAGACTCTGTGACAAAAGCCCAAATGCCGAGCTTTCCATCAAAAGTGACCTCACCACCTTTGTCGTATCTTGGTTTAGCCACGGCTGCGAGAAACATCACCTTGGCGATGCTATCCTTATGATGCAAGGTGCGCAAGGGGTCGGGTTCTTCGGGAAGCAAATAGTAGTTGTTCACCTCCCCAGTCATGTTGAACCACTTTTCATCCATGTAGGCTATGTTGTCTAATTCCCGTGCCGCAGACCAATAATCTTCACACATAGCCAAGCATCATTTCAATCTCTTTACAATGTTGGATAGGTTTAAGTGGGGCCTCAACTTATTACTGTGACGCCTCAAATGACCCCACTCGAACCTTGAGTGTAAGGTCATGCAGCTTACACCCAATGCCTTTGACAGACCTCGCAATGTTCTCCTTCTGTTCAATGGGATTGTCACCATCCTCGACAGATCCAAATCTTTCCGCTTGCGGCCAACTCTACCTGGCTTTTGATTTGAGACATCAACTTTCTCCCCTTTTTCAATCTGTTTAAGAGCTCTTTCCCATATTCTCTCAACAGTTCTTACGGTTGTATCGAGTAGGCTAGCAATGACCTCCTTGTCTTTTTTCAGAACTTGTCCATTTTGGGTCTTGATCACCATGAGTGCAAAATAAATACCATATCTCTCCTCATTTGTGAGTTCCCCATGAATTGGTTTCTGTACAGCACTTGCTTCCTCATGAATTGCTTCCTCTACACCACTTGCTTCTTCATGAATTGGTTCCTCCACACCACTTGCTTCTTCCCCTGTCAAATAAGGAGCAAAAGATAAGTCATGTAGCTATTGCAAATAATAGGAGTAGATCATGGAAATGAAAATGAAAATGCAAAACTTTTGGAGGTAGTACCTGTTGCTTCATTATTGACTGGTTCTTCATTGTTGTATCGTTGTTGACTGTTGTGTTCTTCCTGTTGATCTGCAGGTTCTGAGGCATTATCTTGTTGAGGACTCATGTTGAGATCAATCACAAACATCATTGCGGCGGTGGAGCACTTGCTCAGGTAACTGTTCATGATCCAATAAGAAAGAACATTCTGGTCAAGTTAAATCAGCTAAACCAAAGAGGCAACTGAAAATAGTTCTCTCCACAAGAATTGTTTGCTAGACTGATGGTTATTGCTTCATTGGTTATTTTCTTCATTGGTTATTGCAGAACAAGTAAGTAGTGATGGGCTGCTTGCTTGAGCCTACACCATGCTGTCTTTTGTTCAGACTTGAGAGTAAACAAAGAGCAGCTGTAAAAGCTTTGTTTCTTTTACAATTCCTAGATACTCTGCATCTACTCCCAAATTCTGTACTGAATAAAACTGTTCTGTACTGAATAAAACTGTTCTGTACTGAATAATGCCCAAATTGTACAAGGAGGACATTGGATCATTGTCTAGTGCAGAACAAGCAATGGGCCTGAATAAAACTGTACTAAATAATTTCTGGAAGTGCATGTGAATACCACCAGCAGCAACTACTCTAGCATTCAGTATTGAGCTTCATTGGGTATTCAGTGTAACTGTGTTACCAGCAACACTCAGTATTCAAGTTCTGTTTAATCCAGTTTTGCTTTACAATCAAACAGGGAGAGGAATACCAGCAGCAATTAAGTTCTCTTTAATTCAGTATTCAGTATTCAGCAATCCAGTTTTGCTTCTACTCTTTCAAGTATTCAGTATTCATGATCTTTAATTCAATATTCAGGTTTACAATCAAGTTCTCTTTAATTCAGCAGCAACAGCAACAGAGGCGGGGGCGGGCGCGGAGAGGAAGACCCTGGGCTTGGAGGAGAGGTTGAGCAGGGCCAACGCGGCGATGAAGACCCTGGGCCAGAGTGGCGACGAAGACCCAGCGCCGCGACGGCGACCAAAATTGTCCGCGGCGACGGCGGCCAAGGCGGACCAAATCGAGGACCTAGTCGTCAATTTACTGCTTCTTGGCACGATTCAGAGGGAGGTGACGAAGAGGAAGAACTTTAGGAGCAATCCCGCTGCTCAGGTAGGCGAGGGCACACCCATGGCAACTGCGCGCAGCTGGGCGGCGGCGCAAGGCGCCTCCGTGGAGGTTCTGCGCGTCTCCTCCGCGACGACGCAGGTCGTCTCCTGCACAGGCGGCTGGGTCCTGCAACACGCGGAGACTCTCTCTGGGTGCTGAGGAGAACGGGGGAGGAAGACGGGGGATGGTGGCCGGAGCCGGCGACGCGCGAGGGACGGTGGAGAACTGAGGAAGGAGACGGGGGCGTTTTTTCAAATGATTCGAAAGTATCAGGACATGTTTGCAAAATGCATAATGTACAGCACGCGCGACCTCTAAATCCGAACGGAGGGAGTACTACTAGTAAACGCGGACAGTGGGATCAAGTTAAAAGAAGTGCTATTCAGCCGAACCCAAAGACAAAATAGCTGAAATTTCTGAATTTTTAAGTGGTGACAGAAATTTGGAACCATCACATGTCATGGCATCCCCCTTTGTCTCTTCCCTTCTAATCCAACTCTCTCTGAGACCTTCATGAATATATAACCTTATCAAAACCCCTCACTCACATTCAGTTGAGACCTCAGACTCACACCCAGCTCTGCCTCAGCGGCTCAGCCACAGCAGCGCCTCTGTCTCTCGCTAGCTGTCCTGCCCGACATACATGGAGATGGACAGTGAGCCGTCGACGCCGAGCCAGTCCTCCTACTTCACCGGCTGCATGGCCACCCCGGCGTGGCTGCCGGCCCTGCAGCGGAGCCCCGGGCGGTTCCACCTCCTGTCGCGCGACGGCGGGCGCGACGGCGGGCGGCGGGCGTGGAGGCGGCTGCTCAGGCGGCTGTTGAGGAAGAGCGCCTGCTGCCCCAGCCCCAGGGCGCCGCCCATGATCACCTTCCAGTACGACGCCGCCAGCTACGCCAAGAACTTCGACGAAGGCCGCCGGCCCTCCTCCGCCTCCGCCGCCGCCGACAAGCCGGCCGCCGGCCAGCTGATCGACCCGGCCGAGAGCCTCAGATGACTCCTTGTGTTTTCCTCTGATTTTCCTTGTCGTCGGTTCGCGCGTAGCTGTTGTTCCTCGGTGGCGGTAGTTGCGACGTCGGTGTCCATGTCTCGGCGGAAAATCGCTGCTTGTACAGAAGATGCAGACTGTTCTTGTCCAAATGTGCATGACTCCCTCTCGAGTCTCGTCTCGTCGCTCCTTGTCTTCCTGTGATGATCCGAACGAACGAACGAATTGTGACCACGCGCGCGTACAAACCGGGTGGTGACTGGCCATGTGAATAGTGACCAAATTGGCCGTCAATTTCCGTTTCGTCCTTGACAAACCACAAGGACGGACACATCGCTGCTGCTCGGGACGACGAACTCGGCGCACTCGCCGAGCAGGTAGTGCAGTAGAGCGCACTCGTCGACCGTCGGCAAGGGGGGGAATAGATTCGATCGGTAGGGAAGGGAAAGAGATGTGCTAATCAATTTGGCCGGTGGAGCCAGGGAGAATATGACGTTATTTTAGAGATAAGTGAGCTGAACGCAAAGTGGGGCTGATCAACTACTGGGGGAGTCAAGCTAATCATGACAGGATCATGGACGGGAGAGAAAAGGGGGGCAAAGAGTCCCGGTTACGCTCGACCGTGTCGGCCTGGTCCAAATATCCGGTGGGATGGAATGTTCACAAAAGGGGAAAAGGATCGGGTGGAGAGATGGCCTTCAGCTTGGGAACTTGCGTCCAGGGCAACATGGTCTTGCCGCGGCCATGGCATCGGCTGTGTACCAGCAGGAGCAGCTACATTTAGTTGATTATTAGAGTAGTTCGTTGTGATGTCAGGTCTGGTTGGCAAGTGATCACACAGGTGCCCCCACTAATCCGCGTGATGGCTCGGTAACTAGTGCCTGCTGGTGTAAAGCTAACGTTTGATTACATTCGTCAGTGACTCCGTGGCCCAATGGATAAGGCGCTGGTCTACGAAACCAGAGATTCTGGGTTCGATCCCCAGCGGAGTCGAGTAATTTTTGGTACATTTTTGTTTTATGCCCTTCTAGTTTTCAGTGGGGTCTGAGCCTATAATAGCAATATTTTAACAGAGTCAAGGAGGAATTGGTTTTGCCCTTTCTAGTACTCCCTCCGTTCCATATTAATTGTCGCTCAAACGGATGTATCTAGTACTGAAATATGTCTGGATACATCCATTTCTTCGACGACTAATATGAAACGGAGGAAGTAGTTTTCAGTGGAGACTGAGCCTACAATGGCAATATTTTAGCACGGCCAAGAAGAAGAGTTTCAAGGAGGGCAAAGGAACGTTGCCTGGGTCTTCTAGGATGTGCTCACAATGCCCAAATATCAAGATTTTCTGGGGTAGCAAAAAGGGGAAAAGCAAGGTTGCAATGGGCGCTCAGTTAAGGCGTGGAGGATAACTGACTACCCTTTATGCTAAGATCTCTCCACTCAACGACTATTGATCCTCCTAGTAGAGTGAGTGATTCTATTGATGAACCGTCTAAGTCATGGAATAGATAATTAGTTAATAAATATTTTCAGACTCTTGATGCCTAGGTTATTCTCAACATTGCCATGAGTACTCACGACTTAGAGGATGAGTGAGTGATTCTATTGATGAACCGTCTAAGTCATGGAATAGATAATTAGTTAATAAATATTTTCAGACTCTTGATGCCTAGGTTATTCTCAACATTGCCATGAGTACTCACGACTTAGAGGATAGTTGGGCATGGCACTACAATCGAAACTATATCTTCATTGTTAGATATATATGCTTATAAGCTCCTAGTTGACACTAAAAAGAGAAGGGAAGCATGGCTTGAAGGCAAGCCCTCGGTTTCTGACGTGTCCTTAGTTCAGAATCAGTGGAAGAAATTGTGAAAAATTAGGGTTCCAGGCAAAGTCAGAAATTTTGCATGGCGTCTTTCTCACAACTCAATCCCAACAGAGGCAGTGAGGGAGAAGAGAAATATGGAGGACTACAGTATCTTTCAAATATGCAATAGAGCTAAAGATACGTGGTGACATGTACTCATTGTTTGTAATATGTCAAAGTGCGTTTGGTCACTTGTTGATGAACATCTCATGGAACACTTGATTGGAAGAAATAATGTTGATGCGAGGTTATGACTGATGGAGATGATGGATTCTATGAGGGAGGATGCGTTCATTAAGATGATAGTGACCCTATGGGCAATTTGCTGGGCTCATCATTGGAGATTTATGAAAACTAGTTCCAGTCCCCCTTGTCAAGTAGTTTTGTTCAGAATTACTTGTCGGATCTTGCTATGGTGTCGGCGCGACCTACCAAATGTGGCACTGTGATGCCAGCGGCGGCTTCAAGATAGGAAAGGAAGAATTGGATCAAGCCTTAGATAGCATGTATGAAGATCAACGTGGATGCTGCCAACTCCAGGAACAATGACCAGGGGTCCTTGGTGGCAATATGCAGAGAGAGTAGGGCCTCTGTACGGGCGCTTCGTCTGTTGCGGTGAAGGACTTGGTCTTGGAAGCTATGGCATTGAGAGAATTTCTTCCAGGGAGGGTATGAAGGTCTTTATCTCTTGCTAAGGATCTTTATCTAAGAAGAATTCCCATTGCTATTGACTGTCAAGCGAAGATCAACCATATCTAGGGAGGGTATGAAGGTACAAGCCAAGTGGTTATTCATGATATCAAGATGAAGATTGAAGAGTTCGAGGTCGCCCATCTGCATCATGAGAAGAGAGAGCATAATGGAGAAGCACATTACCTAGTTAAAGCTGCTACTTCACTTTATCTAGGGCGCCATGTGTGGCTTATGAATACCCCTATTTTATGTATCTGCCACTTTCCATTTTAGTTGAATAAAAAGCAGTGTTCTACCCCTAAAAAGACTTTCCCTCTAACAGCATGCACCCAAACTTAGTACCACACTGCCGAGCTAAAAAAAGGAGGCATAGAACTCAGCTACATAAAAAGGCAGGGTGCGATAGAAAATAGCTATGCATGTGTATAATTTGTTCGGTGTAACTGAACACCAAACGGAATAAATGTTGACCAAACTTTCAATTAGCTATTTTTTATTGTTATTTTCGGAGCGCAAATTCACACCATATACTATGTGGGGACAGACCAATCCAAGTGGTGAAATTGAGCTTAATTACATTATTAGCCTCTCTTTATGATGGATGTCTTAGTAGAATCAAACAAGGGAATCTAGACGAGCATGTCAGATAATTGAATCATATGCAAAAGTACAATCAATAACATTTTATGTTATTTGATGATTATAACCATAGTGCTAATTTAAATACAAGTACAAAGTATACACATGTTGTAATATTTTACTAAACCCAAAATGCAAATCACAATTGCCATGCTCTAGAAATTTCTATGAATGTGTACTTAATATACACTAGAAACCACTATTAGCATAATTAAGTGTGTAGGATTTAGAAATCTCAACCATGATACTGAATAATATAAAAAATATACATGCATAGATAAACAAATATATGTGTGTACACTATATAGTTTATGCAATGTTAAAAAATATTCAAAAGATTTTTAACAAGAAATAGAATTTTTGTTACTTCATACATAGTAAATTTCACAGAATCAAAATTTCCAATTATTTATATTAGAAATACGTAACACTACAATTATTATTTAGAATATTGTCATGGGTTAACTATAATGGCTAAGTAATATAAACTTATACTAATGAAAATTGCGATATGGTACAATTAGTTTTAAATAAATATAAAAATTTAGTACAAAAAATATTTGGTTTACATTGCCTCGGGTCCAAACATGGATTACCAACTCAGTTTCTCCACATATTGAGGATAGAGTCGCACCGGCAGCCCACTTGAATCACTGCTGATGGGAGGTAGAGTGTGGGCTGATAGAATCTAGGATGAAACCTAGTGTTGAAATCCGTCTGTGACTTGTTGTGTTGCTGGAACCGTATCAAGTGAGATTTAGGAGATAGAGTCTCGGATTAAGCTTTGCTTTGCTCTAGCTTTGATGTATGCGAAGCTGGTCAAGTTATTACTTTTGTTTGCGAGGGTTTGGTAAGTTATTACTTGACTTGACGAGGCATGCTTATCTTCCGTTCCATCTTGCATGCTTGTGCGATTGTACGGACAAGCAGACACAAGCCCATGCGGTTGCTTATCCTACTCTTAATTCAAATGGAGCTTGCCATCTACCAGAGCACCACATCACGTGCGCCGTCTGTTGCTCTCCGTGCATCAACTAGGAGGGATAAACTGGCTTGAATAATGATCATGAAAGGAATCAGACTCAACTGCCCTTTATTTTCAGACGATGGAAGCACTATGCACCGCCTCATTGATTAAACCAAGAAATACCATCTGTGGGCAGACACTAGAACCGTCGGACATGCATGACGACGGGATACATGCGAGGCCTCGGCCTATGTCAACCGCGTGCCCGCCACAACCCACAGGTCGCAGCTACACGATTGACCGGTCGTCCTAGCAACATGAGTACTAGTACACGCTACGCGGGGGGGGGGGGGGGGGGGGGGGGGGGGGGAGGGGGACAGTGGGCCTTGGTCGGTGCAAGGTGTCCTATCGGGCGCTCAGCGTCTGTGGGCAGCGACCACGCTTGAACCCGGTGACACGGCAAGAATGGCAACGATCTAATTGGCTACCATCTCGTCCACAACAAGAACACATGTAGAGAATTGATCAAGGACCACTTCGAGTTTAGTATCTATTATTTCCGTGATTAGATTGAATGCATTTTTTTTAGAGGTAAATACACCAGTGATGTTTGAACTTGCCATGGATGTACAGTTTAGTGCTTGAACTTGCAAAATACATTGAACTGGTTTCATAACTTGGCATGGACGTGCATATACAGTTCAAATGGCGTTTCTATACGTCCACGAAGCTGAGAAGGCGCACCAGCATGCCATGGGGCCCGCTGTCGGTGACAAGGGTGTGTGGACTTTTTTTTGGAAAAATCCCAGAATTATTTTCTTACAATAAGGCCCTCGGGGGAAACTAAAAAATTACAAAATAAAAACTAGCAATATAAATATAACATAAAAATTAAAACTGGTGTGCTGGATCGAACCAGCGACGTACCAGTCGAGTGCATGCAGCTAGCCACTCGACAACTTTACATTTGCTGATATTTAATGATACATAACCTTTATAAACATTTGGCCAAACAAAACAAATAAAGAGAATTTAATAATCCAGCAAAAACAACACCGGATGTGTGACCCGAACATCGGAACAAAGCTTGTAGACCAGGCATAGATGCCACTCCAACCAATGAGTTGTCATGTATCAAAAGTACAAATACCCTTTATGACTGTATAGCAAACATAATTTCAAAATAATGCAAAAAAATTCATGTCATTTTAAAAATAATTCATGTCTTATTTTGAAACATGTTAATAAAATTGAAAATATTTATGAATGATTAAAATGTTTATATGATTCAAGTATTATTCCTGTGAGGATCCGCAGTCTAATGGCGCACTAGGTTTGTATTTTTTTTTGGAAAACACACAAACTTATATACTATATAAATTGTTTAAAACCACACAATTGTTTGTTAAAGCATGAACACATTGATATACTACACAAATGGTTTATTAAAAATGTGAAATTTTAAAATTATTTGAACGTTTCTAAAATTACTTTAATATTTTATTAAAATGCAAATATTTTTCAAATTATAAATTACTATATTCTTAATTCATAATTTTATTATGTGTATTTCTATTAAATTACTGCATGGGTATTTTATGAAATTATATGAACTTTTTAACGTAATTTGTTTTAAATATATGTATATTGTTTGTTTGTAACGTGATAATAATTTACATATCTATTTATATATAAAAAGTGCTTTACGGGGTAACCAGAAAAAAGAGAATTAGCTAGAAAATCCCATAATAATTAGAAACATCTGGCCATCAATTTAAACTGATTAGATGAGCACAACCAATGGATTTGAAAAGATTAAAAATTACCCACCAATACCCTTAAGAAGTTATCTCGCCCACGTAAAAAAAACTCAAGTCCCTTCCTATATATCCATGTGCTCTAACCCCCAAAACCTATTTTCTCTAATGTAAATACATCCTATTTTTCTAGTTATGGCCTCTCCCCGTTTGGATGCAATCCCCGGCAGTGGCCGGCCAGCTCGATGCGATCTTCCTTACACCATCAGCAGTCTTATGTTGGACATCCGAGAGATTTACTCTCTCGCTCTCTAGGAACGTGTTTGGAGATCTGCCCAAGCTCGTCGTCCAATCCCGTCTACTCAGGCTGGGGTAAATTGCCGTGGGTCCCAAGCAATTCTGTAGAATCACCGAGTGTTCTCATGTGCATGCGATGTGTGCGTCTCTAGCTGGCATGAAAGATCAATCGACCTGCTTGCTATACGTGTGTGTCCAGCCGGTAGAGATTGGTTTGTTCAAGGAGTTGGATCCAGCTCAGTACGTGTTACCACGGGCAAAAAGCAAGATGGGCAAAGTAATCCATCAGGCGTACGTGCAAGCTAGCATCGAGTCGGCTTGCGCACGTGGCACGCCGTGCAGGCCCGGAGCAATCTCGGCGTGTCGGCAAGGTTGCCCGGGAGCTGCACCAACAGGTTCACGTAAGACAAATCTTTAATTACATCGCAGCTCTTGCTTAAGCATTGGGCAGCTTTTTTAAAAAATTGCTCGGTAAACTTCAACGCCAAGCACAAATTAAGTTGGAAGGAAAAATCGCGGGTTTGCATTGGTCGAGCAAGGTACAAAACCACTACCACTAGCGCTCAGCTTTTAGAGTTCAAACAATATTTCCATCATACTGTACATACTAATACTATAAAGTAAAATAGATTAGTGCGATCCATAGACAACAGGGATAGTAGTTTGTAGGAGTGCATGTGTTCCATCATATTATATTATATGGGTTTTTCATATTTTCAACTACTGCATTTAATTGCTTTCGAAAGGAAGTATGTTGCACTATATCTAAATAGTTATTTGAATTCTCCAAGTTCTCATTCATTTTCTTCACAGTGCCGACCCACCGACAAGCAGGTTGTTTTCCAATTCCAGAACAACACCTCACGATGTACTTCATCTACGGCCTGTACGCACTCTGGCGCCGGCCACGACAACTTGGTCAAGAGCTAATTTCATCGATGATGCATCCTCCAACATTGTCTTTCGTTCGATTGACGAAAGCGAAGCTTGCGATCCCTCACAAACATGGAGTCGTGTAACACGTCTCCGAGCCCTGCTGACAGCGTCACCAAGAGAAATCCGTGGATGTATTGTGATGGTTCAACGTGATGATGCACGAGTATAGGAATATGCTCCGCTGCATGGCCGAGGCAGCCGTCGTTCGCTGCTTGCGCCATCATGTACTACTAACATGTTTGGAGATGAACGGCTGCGTGGCTTCGCAATCACTTGACTCTCAGGGTTCATCCAGGAGAGGCCAACATGATTTTGATGTTGGGACTACTTTTGAACAGGTTCGGGCAGATTTTTAGATTAATTACTGGATGACACATGCAAGCAATCTCTGTCACCGTGGTGTTATAGGCAGCAAGCATGCACGCATGCATGAAACCGGTGCAGGTACGCAACTTGCTCTTATATCCCTTTAATTTTTCTGAGCATGTTTTTTTTTGCGGGAAATTTTTTCTGAGCATGTTGTGTGGGGGATAACATTGATGACATATCGATGTGCATGTAATGGGGTTCAAGTAAGCACTTTCTATCACGAGAACTCCGCAAGCCAAGAAGAAACAATTAAATATAACCGCCTTACAAAAAGAGGTAATAATGTTTATTTTCTTATATTTATACTCAAACTCTTTGTTGCAAGATATAGACATACTTTACAAGAAACAAAGTAATTGTAAAAAATTATACTGATCATTGATCGGAAATTTATCATACCGTGCCTAACATAAAAATAAATATTTTGACTAAAACCTAGCACAAAAAAGTTGGGAGTAGTGGTAAGGAGGAAAAGTTATAATTACGAGGCGATAAGCTTACAAGTGATCATGGAAACTCTTTGTCGACGGTCCCTAATGGGGAATTATAAAACTGTATTAAAGATTTTAAAGGATTTAGATGCATATTAACAAATCATATATAACTCGAACAATGAACCATGACTTCACTGAGTTCGGTTAGTCATATTTTACTTCAAATGATGAAGGAAGTGCTAGTATATTGTCAACCAAAAATGAATAAATGTGAAAGTACAAAAAAATCATAATTGATTTCAATATGTTATGACAAGAAGAAATATATAGTACATCTCTCTATTGTACCAAGATGAAAAATATGGGATATCATAAGATCAGGGCATGAAACTAAATAATATCTCCATTAATATGTTGACCCTTTCGTATGGGAGAACCAAGTGATAAATTTTCTTCAACCATTGATTTGATGTAACCACCATGCTTGACCGTGACCAAAACCATTGAAACATTTAAATGTAATATTTCTTTATAAAATTAACATAAATACATTTTAGAGAGAAACGTGAAAATATATTTGTCGTCACAGATCAATGTGCATATATGTTATGCCAATGTGCATCCCAAGAAGAATAATACATTTTTTATTACACATCATTCAAGTTTAATGTAAGGCTTGGACTTAATTATCCATTTGATGTCGTTTGCCCCTAAAAGAAACTCCCTTCAATTCTAACTCAAGTGCAATCCATAACTGTGTCCATCTGCACATGTAACTTATCAAAAATTCATGAAGACCTGGTGAATGATCGACCAGGGAAGTGCTATTTCTAGAAAAAGAACAACTGATCAACTTAGCTGAATGTTGGGACTATTATTTCTAGAAGATAACATTTTGCATATAAGGCATATTTTCTATTCGATCTTTCAAATCGTTTTATGTACATTATGTTTGTTATGTCGTAACCATCGTACACGTTGCTCATTGTGTAACATATGCACTACAACGATCCTTTAGTTGCTATGTTTGGCCTTTGTCTTACCGATGTTTTACTAAATTAGAACTTCTTCTAAAAAAATGTTAAGGATTCGAGCAGTGTAACTTGGAGTATGTCCTTATAGTTACTAATATTCCCTAGAGCCTCTTCATGATCTTATTTACCATGGTCTACCCACATGATATCTAATGTGGAAGGCCTCCCGGTGGGTTGAAATCCGGATCAGAGCCGCACGTATCACATGACCCGGTCCCATCTATTGATGCTGAGTTAGCTCACCATATTATATATGTTACGTTTTTATTAAAAATAGTTCCATGTGTTGATATTTATCATGTATAAGTAATCTCTGGCTCAAAGAAAAAATTATACAACTTGGGTAGTAGACTCCATTAGGTACACATAATATTGGATTTCTTGTACATCCCATGGTATAGACTCTATTAATTGGTCGTATTGATCTAGAATAATTTACAGTAACCTTTTACACTTATCTAATATGACATGCAAAACCATCAGGCATGTTTTGGCATAAATCAATAACTCTCCCGCGCTCCTGAAGAATTCAGTGAGAAAGTTCGCGCCCTCCCCAAACATGAAAAGGGAATTTCTCTTATCATGAAAAGCACCAAAGATATGTCTAAGTGTAAAAATTGTGTTTAGAACAACCACTTGATGAACAACTAACAAAAGCGGAAACATACTTTGTTATTGAATTAAAAAAATTAAAGTACTAGCCCACATAAGAGTTTAATTATGTGGATTCTATTGATAAAAAAATGGCTACTCTCCGCCAAAGAGTTTAAACTTTTTAGAGTCATTCGTGGTTGATAAGCTTCTTGGAGAACTTGACACACACCTACACCTACAAGGCTACCTAAAGAGTTAGCCTTCAGTAGATTGCACATAACATGTTTTTATGTGTTTGTTCATCCAACTACCAATCTATCATCACTTACTCAAGCCAATTCAACCACAAATAGGAAATTTCTTCTATATTGTAGTGTCCAAATTGGTCAAGTGACAAAATTGCTCACAATTTACACAATTTTATCAAGCATCCCCATGATAAGACATAAATTGAAAACCCAAGCCAGTGGAAAAATAAATATGTAGAAACAATTTACAATGTGACTAAAGAGGTTTATATGTAAGCATTTATTAATTTCACTTTAACCATTTATGTATGTCTATATGGATTTGGAGAGTCATTATTAAAATTCATAAAATCCTAGCCCGCGCATCGAGCGTGCCACTTTGCTAGTTTTTTAAAAAATGAAATGAAAAATAACAAACCCGTTGAAAACTGATCCACGCTGTGGTCCATTTTAGGCACACGGGCTCGTTATGTTATAAACCTAAATTTTCCATTTTACCATTGATGTCGTTGGTTATAGTGGTATAGTGGTATGTGCGGCCGCTATATTGCCCCTGGTTGGTTGCAGGTTCAAAGCAATGGCACTCTATTGCTGGACTTTTTTTATGTTGTTCAACTTTATGTTTATAAAGTGTATGAATCCTTTCTTGACACTAAATTTGAAGGGGTCGATTGGCTAGGCATGCACACCTGCGCGTGTGGTTCAAACCCCGGACCAATTTTAATTATTAATAGATTCTTTTTTCAACTAATCAGCTTCTCTCCGAGGGCCTTTTGTAAAAAAAAATCATTTTAGGGGGTTTTCCGCAATAAACCAGGCCACACGCCTTATCCCTTACATCCTGGAGTGCCTTGTCAGCGCTATGGACGTATAAAAACCAGATTTAAACTGTATATGCACGTCCATGCCAAGTAATGGAACCAGTTCAATGTATTTTGTAAGTTCAGGCACCAAAGTGCACATTCGTGGCAAGTTCACGCATCAGTGATGTATTTACCTCATTCTTTTATGCACGTGGTAGAATCACTTCATCGAACTCGAAGACACACCGACAACAGCAGGGGATCCATGTCGAACCCTTGATTTTGATGGCAGTTTCCATCGAACGTGGTTACGGACGACCACGGCCCTGACGAGACATGATTTCAGACTGCGTGCGTGCGGTAGGTGTCGGTTCTATATCCGACGTATCTCGTAGTAGGGGCCCTAAGCTAGGCTTCTTGGAGCGATGGTAACACAGACACATGATTTTACCTAGGTTCGGGCTCTCTCGAAGAGATAATACCCTACGTCCTGCTTTTTATTGTATTCATATGGGGGATAGTACAGAGTACAAATATCTACCACGAGATTGTTCTAATGAATATTAGTTGATCTATTGACTAGCCTGGCCTCGGTTTATATAACACACCGGAGGCCTAGGGTTTTAGGAGAGTCCTCGGCTTGTGCGCCAAGTCTTGTGAAAACCTCCTTGTATGCGCCATGGGCTGCCTGGAGTGGCCCATGAGTAGACTGGCATGGGGGTCCTCGGCCTAATCTAGCTGGCCGGGAGACGACATGGTGAGTACCCCGTAGTTCAGGACACCGTCAGTAGGACGTGGCTGCCCGGCAACGCCGCGGCGCTAGGCATGGTGTGCGGTGTCGTTGATGACTGTCGGCCGTGAAGCAACGCGGCGACAACCAACAAGGCATATGGCTTCGGCTATGCAGATTGGCAGAGAGGCTAGCTGTGCATGACATGGAGAGGTCTTCTTCACAAACGAAGAGGGCCGTTACGCAGGACCTGAGCCCTCCGGCCGGCACGAGACCTGGCTGCCCGGTGCTAGACGTGGTTGCTGGCTGCGGGCGCGACTAGGCGTAGGCTGCAGCATGCGATGCGGCGTCGTCGGACATATGTGACGACTAGATGGCAAGGGAGCCTACATGCCCGGTGCCGCTGTGTTGGCACCAGGCGGCGGCATGGCGTGGCGTCATGCTTCTGGCCGGAATCGGTTTCCGATTGGTAACCACATAGCCAGACTTCTATATGGACCGACAAAGGCTACTAAGGCCCAGGACCACGCACATAATTCCGGCCAGGAATTAAAAAAAGAGAGGAAAATGGAAGTACTCGAGGTGCCAATAGTTTGGGCTACGCAGGTTTGGCCCTATGACCATTTGTTTTCATTTGTCTTTTCTGTTTTAGCTTTCAGCTATGCAGTTTTTGAATGAATATGTATTTACAGTAATTTATCATATATTACTATATTGTAAAGCACATTAGTATATCAACGTATATGTTCCAGCAATGTGTAAATTGCTATATGTTGATCGATGAAAAATATTCTTACAACATAATTAATTTACCCGGAAGTAAATTAATTGTGCATGATGATTTCATGCAGGATATGTTGGACATATCCAAAAGAAAGTTTTAGCTGAGTTTGTCATTGGTAGCATCAGTCATCGAATCTGGATCATGGATGTCAAGATTAACTTGGAGGCCTGGGATCTCAATTCCCACATAACCACACCCACTCAGGGGCTCCGGCTATAGTCGCTATAGCAAAGTATGTTATATTGCACTTCATCCTACACCATGATCTATAAAAATAGAGTATCTAATACTTTGGGTCTCTCTCAAGGAGCAATATGATCAATATAGGGTGACGATGATGCCTGAAGTGTATAGGAAATGGACGCTCGTCTGATTTCATAAAATCATTAGATCTGAAATCTTCAATGAGAGAGTCCTCCCATGGCTATTTAACTATTTGACTACTCATTGTTCTTCACTTATATCTTTTTGGAGTAGTTTCTCATTTACTCTCGTGCTTCACTTATATCTTATGAGTAAATGGTTGAACGAATTGAATATCATAAATCTGAAATTATATATGTTTCATATGCTTATCCCATGGGGAGTAATGACTTCACGTATAAGAAGTATAGGTGGTAAAATTTATTGAAAGCTAGTAAACTCAACATTGATCACTTGAACAATTCATGAAAGAATATTGAAGGAAGAGAAATTTCACATATAAATATACTATCTTGGACATCTTCTATGATTGTGAGCCCCTTTAATTATTTTCAAACTTGATCAAATTAGTTGAAGTTGGACAAGGAAGACAACATAATGCGTTATGTTTGGGTATATTTGTATAGAAGTTATATTGTTATGAATCCTCCAAGATGTGGTGCTTGCTTAGGATCTTTTGCAAGCCAAAATTTTTGTACTAAGTAGAGATACTACTTGTGCATCCAAAACCCTTAAACCCCGTTTCATGCCATGACTGTCCACCATATCTACCTATGGATTGAATAATATCCTTCAACTAAGTTGCCATCGGTGCAAAAAGCAATAAAAATTGCTCCTAAATATGTATGATCTTATATTGCAAGGAAAAATAAGTGTTGTACGAACTTGTGATGGTAAAGAAATAAAAGCGATATACTGCATAATAAAGGTTGCTATCACAAAGGGCATTACAACATGACGTTCCTTTGCATTAAGGGCTTGCACATCCAAAATTAAAAAGCTGCTTCCCTATGCGAAGGGCCTATCTTTTATTTTCAAGTATTTACTTTTATGCAAGAGTCAATAGTATTCCTTCTTATTTCAACCTCAATCATTCTTTAGTTGGCAAGCATCATATGGTGGGGAAAGATCCAAGCATATATGGCCATTCGAATATATTTGATCATGAGTTATTATTGTTTACAATTATCTATATGGTAAATAAGTTGGGAGGCGAAACATTAAGCCCCTATCTTTCTCTATGTTCAATGGATGCTATTTGTTCTAAAAATATGCTTTGAGTGGTAGAAATCATGGAAGACTATATGATAGTTGAGTATGTGGAATTTGCTAAATCAAAGCTCTTACATAGACCCTTCCTGGAAATAAGCATATTTTTAGAACTGATGGGTGACTGAAAGCCTTGTTTGTTAGTTTTCAAGAAACTTTATGGTCTATAGTTTAACATGTGAATAGTTTGCTACTTGATCATGAGAAGTTTTATGAGATGAGCTACTGTTTATGATAAAGAGTAATGCTAGAAAAAGTGTTTGGAACTATTATTGCTCAAATTTATGCACTATGCTAGCATTCACACTTCATAAATTATTTCTTTTATCGTTTACCTACTCGAGGACGAGCAGGAATTAAGCTTGGGGATGCTGATACGTCTCCGACGTATCTATAATTTATGAAGTATTCATGCCATGTTTATAACAATTTTATATGATTTGGTATGATTTGATTAGAACTAACCCGGACTGACGTAGTTTTCAGCAGAACTACCGTGGTGTCACTTTTTATGCACAAATAAAAGTTCTGGAATGTGCTGAAAATTTATGGTGATTTTTTATGGACTAAAAGAGACCCCCGAAGCACAAGAGTTGGGCCAGAAGGGTCCCGAGGCAACCACAAGGGTGGAGGGCGCGCCCCCTGGCTTGTGGACTCCTCGTGGACCCCCTTGATGTGAGACTGACGCCAAAAATTCTTATAGATACCAACCCCCCCCCCCCCCCCCCCAAAAATAAACCTAGATCGGTTCCGCAGCCGCAAGCCTCTGTAGCCACAAAAAATCAATCCAGGCCCTCTCCGGCACCCTGCCGGAGGGGGCCATCTTCACCGGGGGCCATGGAGGAGGATCCCGGAGGGGGCCATCATCACCATGGAAGCCAAGGAACAGATGGAGAACCACTCCCCATCTACGGGGGGGGGCATGGAGCAGGAAGCACAAGGGGGAGACTCTCTCCCCCTCTCTCTCGATGGCGCCGGAGTGCCGCCGGGGGAACCATCGCCGCGGTGATCGTCTTCATCAACATCACCTTCTTCATCATTGTCCTCATCTCTTTTACGCTGTCCACTCTCCCGCACCCCGCTGTAATCCCGTACTTGAACATGGTGCTTTATGCCACATATTATGATCCAATAATGTGTTGCCATCCTATGATGTTTTGAGTAGATTTCCTTTGTCTTTTGGGTTGATTGATGATCTAGATTGGTTTGAGTTGTATGTTTTATTATGGTGCTGTCCTATGGTGCCTTCTGTGCCGCGCACACATGAAGGATTCCCGCCGTTGGGTTTTGCAATACATTCATGATTCTCTTATAGTGGGTTGATAGAGTGACAGAAGCTTAAACCCGAGTAAGGGGGTTGTTGCCTATGGGATAAAGGGGACTTGATGCTTTAATGCTATGGTTGGGTTTTACCTTAATGATCTTTAGTAGTTGCGGATGCTTGCTAGAGTTCCAATCATAAGTGCATATGATCCAAGAAGATAAAGTATGTTAGCTTATGCCTCTCCCTCATATGAAATTGCAATAATGATTACCAATCTTGTTAATAATTGCCTAAGACAATTCCACACACCGACCCATCATTATTCCACACTGGCTATTTATAATATATAGTAATATATTCTAATACAACACCTATTTTTATATTCTAGTTCTCCGATGTCATGCAAATTTATCCTCTTCATACCCACTGATACGTCTCCATCGTATCTACTTTTTCAAACTCTTTTACCCTTGTTTTGGACTCTAACTTGCATGATTTGAATGGAACTCACCCGGACTGACGCTGTTTTCAGCAGAATTGCCATGGTGTTTTTTTTGTGCAGAATAAAAAGTTCTCGGAATGACCTGAAAATCAACGGAGATAACTTTTGGAATTAATAAAAAATATTGGCGAAAGAATCAGCAGCAGGGGGCCCACACCCTATCCACATGGGTGGGCGGCACGCCCTACGACCTTGTGGGCCCCCTGGACCTCCACTGACCTAACCTCCAACTCCATATATTCTCTTTCGGGGAGAAAAAAATCAGAGAAAAAAATCAGAGAAAAGGATACATCGTCATCATGAACCATCCTCCACCACCAATTTCATGATGCTCACCGCCGTGCGTGAGCAATTCCATCGTAGGCTTGCTGGACCGTGATGGGTTGGATGAGATTTACCATGTAATCGAGTTAGTTTTGTTAGGTTTGATCCCTAGTATCCACTATGTTCTAAGATTGATGTTGCTATGACTTTGCGATGCTTAATGCTTTTCACTAGGGCCCGAGTGCCATGAGTTCAGATCTGAACCCTTTATGTTTTCATGAATATATTTGTGTTCTTGATCCGATATTGCAAGTTATAGTCACCTACTACGTGTTATGATCCGGCAACCCCTGAGTGACAATAGTCGGGACCACTCCCGGTGATGACCGTAGTTTGAGGAGTTCATGTATTCACTAAGTGCTAATGCTTTGGTCCAGTACTCTATTAAAAGGAGGCCTTAATATCCCTTTGTTTCCAATAGGACCCCGCTGCCACGGGAGGGTAGGGCAAAAATGTCATGCAATTTCTTTTCCATAAGCACGTATGACTATATTCGGAATACATGCCTACATTATATTGATGATCTGGAGCTTGTTCTGTGTCACCCTATGTTATAACCGTTGCATGATGAATGCCATCTGACATAATTATCCAGCATTCATCCATTGCCTATGAGCTTTTCACATATTGATCTTTTCTAAGTTACTTTTCTGTTGCCACTGTTACGATTGCTACAAAACTGCCACTGTTACTTTTGCAACAGTTACCGTTACTTCCATACTACTTTGATACTAAATACTTTGCTGCAGATATTAAGTCTTTCAGGTGTGGTTGAACTGACAACTCAGCTGCTAATACTCATGAATATTCCTTGGTTCCCTTGTGTCGAATCAATAAATTTGGGTTGAATACTCTACCCTCAAAAACTGTTGCGAACCCCTATACTTGTGGGTTATCAAGACCTTTTTCTGGCGCCATTGCCGGGGAGCATAGCTCTATTCTTTGAGTCACTTGGGATTTATATCTATTGATCACTATGAGGAATTTGAAAGATCAAAGAACCAAGATTTTTCCCTCAACTGCGAGGGGAGGTAAGGAACTGCCATCTAGCTCTGCACTTGATTCTCCTTCTGTTTTGAGTAAACTTGCGACACCTACACCTGCTATTGATTCCAATATGTCACATGTTATTGATGATGCCACTTCTGCTTTGCATGATACTTATGATGAAACTACTTCTGTGCTTGATAATACTGTGCCACTATGTGAATTTCTTGATGAACAACTTGCTAGGGTTAGAGAGAATGAAATTACTGAAACTGATGATATTATTGAAGATGATGATTATGATTCTCCCCCTAGATATGAATTACCACGTTGTGCCTGAGGGTTATGTTATGGATGAAGAAACTGCTAGAGACTTCTTTGCTTGTAATGGCAGGGAAGATCTTAAGAAATTGTTAGCTAAGCCGAAATAAAAATCCTTGAATGCTAGAATGAAATATGATCCTGCTTTTGCTACTTCAGCTATCTTTGTTACTGATATGGATTATGAATTCTCTGTTGATGCTGAGTTAATTACTTTGGTTGAATCTGATCCTTTTCATGGTTATGAATCTGAAACTGTTGTGGCACATCTTACTAAATTAAATGATATAGCCACCCTATTATCTCATGAGTAAAAAATTCATTATTACTATATCCTTAAATTATTTCCTTTCTCACTAAAGGGTGATGCTAAGTTATGTTTAATTCTCTTGCTCCTGGTTGTGTGCGTAGTCCCCAGGATATGATTTATCACTTCTCTGCAAAATATTTCTCCGCTCATAAGAAACAAGCTGCTTGAAGGGAAATATATAATTTTGTGCAAATTGAAGAAGAGAGTCTCCCACAAGCTTGGGGGAGGCTTCTCCAATTAATTAATGCTTTGCATGATCATCCTCTCAAGAAAAATGAAATACTTGACATCTTTTATAATGGACTAACCGATGCTTCCAAAGACCACCTGGGTAGTTGTGCTGGTTGTGTTTTCAGGGAAAGAACTGTTGAGCAAGCTGAATTGCTATTGAATAATATATTGAGTAATGAAAATGATTGGACACTTCCTAAACCAACTCCGAAGCAAACTCCGAAGAAAAGGGGTGTTCTATTTCTCAGTCCTGAAGATATGCAAGAGGCAAAGAAATCAATGAAAGAAAAAGGGTATTAAAGCTGAAGATGTTAAAAGTTTACCGCCTATTGAACAAATGCATGGTCTTGATAACCCGACACAGGGAGTAGAGGTAAACTCTCTCCATAGATTTGATGAAGATGATATTCCTTATAATAAGTCTGCTAGTCAATGCTTTGATGAGTTTGATAATTTTATTGTTAAACAAGAGAATTTCAATGCTTATGTTAATAGACAATTGAAACGTAATGCTTACATGCTTGATCACTTGGGTGATTATATGATTCGAACTGTTAATGATCTTAAGCTTATTAGTAAACATGCTTCCATGGTTACAACTCAAGTAGAACAAGTACTTAAGGCCCAAGATGATTTGCTTAATGAGTTGAATAATAGGAATAATGATAATACTGTTAGGGTTATGACTAGAGGTGGTAAGATGACTCAGGAACCTTTGTATCCTGAGGGCCATCCTAAGAGTGTTGAGAAAGATTCTCAAAGAACTAAAACTGATGCACATAGTCCTTGTAATAAAAAGAAAAAGAAAACTGATAGGACTTTGCCTGCTAGTGAACCTGCTATAGATACACCTAAGAATCCCAATGATATTTCTATTTCTGATGCTGAGACACAATCTGGTGGTGAACAAGAACCTAGTGATAATGTTGACAATGATGTTCATGTTGATGCTCAACCTAGTAATGATAATGATGTAGTGATTGCACCTGTTGTTGATCTTGATAACCCACAATCAAAGAATCAACGTTATGATAAGAGAGCATTTATTGCTAGGAAACATGCTAAAGAAAGAGAACCATGGGTTGAGAAACCCATGCCCTTTCCTCCTAAGCCATCCAAGAAAAAGGATGATGAGGATTTTGAGCGCTTTGCTGAAATGATTAGAGCTATGTTTTTGCGTATGCGTTTGACTGATATGCTTAAAATGCCTCCTTATGCCAAGTATTTGAAAGATAATGTTACTAATAAAAGAAAGGTACCTGAAGCTGAAATTTCCACCATGCTTGCTAATTATTCTTTTAAGGGTGGAATTCCAAAGAAACTTGGAGACCCAGGAGTACCAACTATACCATGCTCCATTAAAAGAAACTATGTTAAAACTGCTTTATGTGATCTTGGAGCCGGTATTAGTGTTATGCCTTTCTCTTTGTATCGTAGACTTGAATTGAATAAGTAGACACCTACTGAAATCTCTTTGCAAATGGCTGATAAATCAACTGCTGTACCTATCGGTATTTGTGAGGATGTGCCTGTTGTGGTTGCAAAAGTTACTATCTTAACGGATTTTGTTATTCTTGATATTCCCGAGGACGACAATATGTCGATCATTCTTGGTAGACCCTTTTTGAATACTGCAGGGGCTGTTATTGATTGCAACAAAGGCAATGTCACTTTTCATGTTAATGGTAATGAGCATACGGTACACTTTCCGAAGAAACAACCTCAAGTTCATAGTATCAATTCTATTGGAAAAATTCCAACTATTACCATTGGAGGTTTTGAATTCCCTCTTCCTACTGTCAAAAAGAAATATGATATTCTTATTGTTGGGGAAATGCATATCCCCATTGAGGTAACCTAGTGTTATTCGAAAGTTCTCCGGTTTCATGTCACTTGAAAGAAGTTTGTTAATGAGACTTGATCAACCTCGTTAATGGATTCCTTTTGATGAGCATGAGATGGATGGATGAATTTAGAAAGCACAACTCTTGTACCCATCTTTTACTTTCTGTTACTTAGTTGAAATAAAGCAAAAATTGTATTTTCTGTCTGTTTTCTGAATTATCCATGCAATAAAGAAAAATGTCCCGAAAATAAAAGTTCTCCAAATGCCCTGAAAATTTAATATGATTTTTATGCAATATTTTAGAATTTCTGGTGCCACAAGGGTGGAGGGCATGCCCCTGACCTTGTGGGCCCCACGCGGCCCCCTCCACTTATTCCAGCAGCATCCACTCCTTCTCCCTCCAGAAAAATCACTCCATAGCTCAAACTCGTGTTCTTGCTCATCTTGCCGCCATTTTCGATCTCCTTGCTCAAAGCTCCATTCACAAAACTGCTTTGGGGGATTGTTCTTCGGTATGTGACTCCTCCACTGGTCTAATTAGTTTTTGTTCTAGTGCTTTATTCATTGCAAATTTTTGCTGCTGTGGTGACCTTGTTCTTGAGCTTGCATGTCAAATTTATATGGTCCAAAGTAGTTTTGATGCATGATATAGCTTCTAGGCACTTGTAGGAATAGTTACTATCAATTTTGTTGAGTTTGGTTCACTTTTATTTTGAGTCACTAATTTTTTAGAAATTTTCAGAGGAATAATAATGTCGAGGAGATTGTTGAGAGGTTCTTCGAGCCGTGGTTCGAAGGAAAAAGAAAATGAGGAGAAGGAAAAGCCCAAGTATAATCTTCCTCGCGCCGCGGAAATTTGGCCGTGCGAATGGCCATGTGATGCATTCTTACAAGCAGCCAGGATTTATGATGATTTCTATCATTTGGCTGAGAATGCAGGCATCACCGACTTCCTCCGTGACCAGTGTAATCAGTATCTCCTACTCACTAATACTTTCGTGCAAAATTTTCATTTTCATGCAAGGAGATCACCACCCACGGTAGATTTTCACTTATATGATGAGTACAAAGAAATGATGCTTTATGACTTTTGTGAGGTTTGTAAATTACCTTATGAAGGTAGCGTCAAGGAACCGCGCCCTTGTGATGTGGAAAGTTTTATTCATGAAATCACCGTAGGGGAAAACAGAGGAGTGTCGGGAGCGAGGGTGTCTAGTATTCATTTCCCTGTTTTACGCTATTACTCATTATTTGCTGGGAGATGTTTAATTGGTCGTGGAGAGAGTGGGGGCCTTAGTGCCCCTGACCTCGCTATTTTGCATCATGCTTTACATATTTTAACATATAATGAGGCTAGCCAACTTGCCTTCAGATGGCTCCCTCGCGCGCAGCCCTTTATGGCCGTCTGATCTGGCCTTCGGCGTGTCTAAACCGTTGGATATTTGCCTTACGGTCAAATCTTTTTCACCTCACGGTTGTTTTTCGTGTCCAATGATGGGTGGGCTCGCCTCGAGCTCGCATTGGCTGGGTCAGCCCCGCGCTTGTGCGAGAGGATTTTGCCCAATCCATGCCTCACGCGCCGCATTGACCTGCTTGCCCAATCCCCTCGTCCCACACCAGCTGAACCCTAGCCCCCTTTCCCCGATACCCACAGCGGCCGCCTCCTCTCCATTCCCCCACGCCGCCGGCCTTGCCTCTTTGCTCGTCTCCTCCTCTCCTCTTCCATGTCACCATGGTTCCAGATTGGGCGCAGGTCGCCGTCGTGCAAGAGCAGGGCATCGGGGTCTTCGCGGAGGAGTGGAGGGGGAGGATGCGGAGGACAGGGCGAAGGAGGTGGCTGGCGAGGAGGACAAGCAGCAGGGAGAAGGAGAAGGGTGACAGCTCGCACACCGTCCTCCTCCCCGCGACGGTTGGCTGGTTGACTCGTCGCGCCAGAGTGTCCTCACATCCTTAGCACCATGCATGAGAGGCGCCGCCTCTGCCTCTGGAAGAAGCAGCAGGGATTGGTGGAGCATCGAATGCGGCCGGGGTCAACGGTTGAGGGAGGGTCGCCCACCGGAGCAGCATGAGAAAGACCTTGAGGTGGTTCAGATTTGCCTCTACATCGTTTCTCTCTTTTCCTAGGTTTTGATCTCCTGTACATATTTTGGCCACCTAAGTTCTATCCGCTCTCTGTCAATTTCAGTGAAGCTGCATCATCCAACATAGCAAGATGAAGTACTCAGAAAAAATCGTAGCAAGTGCGATTGATACTCAGGGAATTGATCTGATTCTGAATCTCCCCTTCTTTCGGTACTTATTTCACACTCTCTCTGATTGGTCAATGTGCTATGCAAAGCTGTTTGATATATGGATTAAATTTGCTTTTGTACATGTCCGCATCGTACTTAATGTTATTTCCTTCTGAATTAGAAAGATTTAGACGATAATTCACAGCAATGTCAATGTTAGGTTTGATTCACCACCAGTTCTCTTTAGTTTACAAAGGGTTTTTAATTCAGCATTCAACTCCGCCTTTGTCAATATAAAAAAATTCATAAAGAGATTTGGTCTCTTCTTTATTACCTGGGTGCATTATGTACTATGCATGGCACTAACTGTGAGTATTTTTGCCAGTCAGTATGCATTGGTCTACTTTGGATCTTTTTTGTCTTACTTTATACTTGTTTTGCTATTTGTCGTGTATGCACATGATTTGGATTGATCTACTTAGAAGCATTAGTTTATGAAAATTAATATCTACTAGGATTACTCTACTCCTGTTGACTTGCGATGGCAATTGTGACATGACAGAGTTGTCTGAAGTGGAATGGATTGTCGTCACCTTTGACTAAGCTGTCGAGCCCAAGAACTATGGCAGACTGGTGGCCCAGCTGTTCAACTTCTCAACACCGTTTAATTTTGTCTTTGGCTGTCCTTGCGTCCACTCAGCAGAGAAGTATCTATACTGAATTTCTGCTCTAGATAACTTATACTCATATAATTTATCTCTAATACCCAGTCCAAAACATTAGTTTCAAAATGTAACTCTTTGCAGCCCTAATTTGACAGTACTTTGAGTGCTTTCTATAGGAACAGGAGTGAGCAAAGACGAAGTCACCTGAGACAGGAAAAACCAGAAGTATATGTTAATAACCAGATTTTCAACTTTTGTTGACCTTTTATTTTAACTGAATGATATGTTCTAGCATTTGAGCTACTAATCCTAAATATTCAGTCGGCTATCCGTAAGACGCCACATGTTCTTAGCTGCTATATTTTATACGTGAAATTATTTTCTAAGTCCACATAACGAAGGCAGAAGTCATGAAAATTATGAAAGCCTTTTTGAAAAAATGAAAATTACAGAAAGGATCTTGGAAAAAAGAATTACTTGTGAACAATCATTTTGACTGATGAGCTGATCTCTGCCTAATGAATCCACTGAGAGATTGGAGAGCTTTTCTGCTGCATGAGAAAGAGCCACAGATGGCCGACTAATACCCATTATAGCAGGATTCTGCATATGATGTGCATACACAAGGTGCCGCTGGGTGATACGGCAGTTCTCTGAACATAGAATACTAGATTAAAGCACTCACAGTATTTCTTCAGGCACTCAGATCTCTTGCAGTGGCACCCCTTTGTATGCTTACCCACAGGAGGGCCTTCTGCCAGTTTGCATGATAAAAATACAAGTGATTGTTTGAAAATATACATTGTGCTCTACCTCGCCGTTCTGGGCTGCATGTGGAGGGATATTCCCAATTTTGGGCATAAAGGCCACAGGGTTTCTTTCAAGGCACTAGGCAATCACGAATAGCTCATATATTCAGGGTATGCGCCCCTTGTGCTATATTTATAGCAGGTTGTACTCGGCATATATTGTGAGATTTGATCTGGTAGAGAAGAAGGACCGAGATAGTCTGGTCTTACCTACATATATGAGTCGTTATTGAGGACTGAGCATCGAGCGTGATTCCGTTTCCAGTCCATGTAGATTAGGCATTGGACGACTTAGCTAGAAACTTTATAGGTTTTTAGTATATATATCTTCAGTTATGTTGTCATGATTTGCTTTTTCTGAACCTTGATAATACTATCCTGGATTTGTGACAACAGTCTACAGATTTTTCCCTTTATTTTTTATCATTGTGAAGAACAAATCTACAAAATTCAACCAGTTGTGAACTCATCAAGTACGAGACCTCTGTCTAATATCATTTCTGCAGGTCGAACCTGAAAGGATGCCAGCCGATTGCTTTTCCAAAACTGATGTTTCATGTCTTGAAACTTTCCCCATTTTTCTTTTCAGAGGACAAAGGACATCCGGATTAGTTAGCTTCTTTTTACAGTTCCTATCCATTGAACTATATGCAGTTTTCAGCTAGACCTCGTTTTACAGTGCCTATCCATTGAACTATATGCAGTGTCAACAAACATTGTGAGATGCGATGGCTGCAATGGTGGGGCCAAACAATCCTACGGCAGCAGCAATAGTCATCCCACGATAAATCTCTGCCAAATGCTCCTTTCTCTTTACCTCTTTACTCCCGTGTCTCTGATTTTGATGTCATAGTCTATGTTTTTAGCTAGACACCGTGTTTGCGGATTTGATAAAGAAGGGTAGATGAAGAAGCTATCAGAAGATTTTGTTGAACGAAACTTACATTCTGATGTTACGAGTGTAGAAATATATTCTGCATTTTTAGGAAATTAGATAATAGGACCTGCTAAAGGAGAACTTTGGTTAAGCTATTTCTTTATTTGTTTGTGCAACCAACCTTATTTGGTTCTGATTGGAAGATAATACGACCGGCTAAAGGAGATCTTTGGTAAAATATGTCTTTACTGCAACCATGCTTATTTGGTTTTGACGAGCTAAAGTATTGAAGTATGTGCAGTGTCAACAAACAGCGTGAGATGATATAGCTGCAATGGTGTGGGGCCAAACAATCCTACGGCAGCAGCAATAGTCAGCCCACAATAAATCTCTGTTAAGTGCTCCTTTATCTTTACCTCTTTACTCCCGTGTCTCTGATTTTGATTTCATAATCTATGTTTTTAGCTAGACACTGTGTTTGCGGATTTCATAAAGAAGGGTAGATGAAGAAGCTATCAGAAAATTTTGTTGAACGAAACTTGCATTTTGATGTTACTTCTTTTGGCTGCCATAAAATGCTAAGCACAAATTGTTGCAATATTAGTTCTTAACTTCATGAGCAATGATATAACATTTTACCGGAGATCATACTCACCGACGACACCGTACACAATACAATGTTAATTACAATGCCCTTTGTAGCGCCATCATTGCACAGTTTCTCCCAACCTTTAACCTGTGTGTAGAATGTGGAAACAATTGAGGATAGGGTGGCTATCCCTATATCACAGGTCTGACGGTGCATCAGAAATTGCCATGTAGTTGCATGTCTGTCAAGAGTCTAAGCATGTGAAAGTTGGCTTACCTCTATATTTGTAAGAGTTGGAACTTGGTACGGTTTTGCAAAATAAGATGATAGCTCGCATTTTCTGGATGACCCAATGCTTCTTTGGTGAAATTTGATCAGTCTTACATATACTTTTGAAATATTATGTTGTATACAGTTCATCAGGCACTGGAATTTGCCGCACATCAGAGAAGCTATCGGCACTTTCGTCTGAGCTGCTGTCCGAACATTCGTCAGAGCTACTATCAGCACTTCCATCGGAACTAATATCCACAGGAGATCTCCTCATGCTCAGCCGTGGCAGAAACCTATGGAATCTTGGATTTTCAATCAAAACAGCCTAATAAAGGCACATTAATATGCCGTAAAAATCCGGCACATCATATACCCATGGAAATGCGGTTGAAAAAGCAAGATCAAATCGCAACCTAATCAACCTATACACCAATAACCATTGGAATAACTACAAGGACTTATTTGCATCAGTATACATACCTAAATAGAAAGAATTATGGCACAGGGTCTACCATGCCTAAAAAAAGACACATGAGGAGTAAAAATCGGCATAGAAAGAGGGGAAATGCAAGATCCAGATAAATGAGAACTAAATCCATGCCTGCAGAGAAATCCGAAATCAAAGGAAAGAAGAAATCTCACTTGAAATGCTTCTCTCGCCTAACCGAGGAACCGAGGAAGAAAATGGGATAAACAGGTTCGGTGGATGGAGTCCCTACCACTTCAATATTCTACTCCTGACGGGCCACACACATTGTTGTTCGTGGGTTAGGCCACTTCAAGAAAAGGATTCATGAACCATCAACATAATGCCAGAATTATACTATTACTATGGCTGATTCTTGACCTTTCTATTCCGTTCTAAATCAGAGGATAAGTTTACCTAGGCGGATGGATCTCGTGGAGCTTTTGCAATGGCGGGCGCCGAGAGCAGAGCTGCAGAGGGCAGTGACCTGGGACCGGCGGAGGCCAGAGGGCCGGACCCGGAGTGGCAGTTCGCGGACTTGCTTGCTTGCCGCTGCCGCCACCACATTCCTGTAGGTGCCATCCGCTGCCGCCTCGGCCGGCTGCAGCCTGCAGGCAGCTAGGTCGTGGGGAGCAGGGGAGAATAGATGATGCATTCTGGACTGGAGTCGGCCAGTTTGAGGCCTTGAGTTGTTGTGTGGGCTGGACCTCGACATGTGTCGAGTGGGCTTTGGCTGTTTCAGTCTATATATGTAATATATATGTATATATAATTTTTTTGCCCCAAAATCATTGGTATTCCATGGAATACCAGGGAATACCCTTGGCTCCGCCACATATGGGCCATTCGAATATCTATGCCTCCATACACACAATACAAAGAGGTTCTTTTTTCTTCGTGCACATGGAAAATAAGAGTTTGGTGCAAACACTGCTAAAGAATACATCCATAGCTGGTCTATACATCTTATACACATGCCTTTTTTAGCTTAGGTTTCTCATCATGATGACCATATTTTAAAACTAAAACAATGCTTGCTTAGCTGGTCTGTACATGTTATACAAATATTTTCTTTTTCCAAACTCTGATTCCACAACATGATAAGCATATTTTCAATATAGCATGGTTTAACACATGATCCTTGCAAAATGAAACTATTTTCATCGACAACATGGCTTTAGCGGGACTCTGCGCCATTTGGCGCAACGGGTCAACTAGTAGATAGAACTTATAGTTTGGGTGCTATGATTGTTAAACGGTTGAGTTTAAACGGTACTAAGGGTCATATTTTCGGAGGTATCTTTGCCTCCCGCCTTGCCAAACACTTTGAGATACCTATTAGGCATTATGAAAAAGAGGAGAAACTGTTACCCACTATATATTTAGATTATGACAGCATGGTAGCACATAGGTTTATTCGCCATGATTTGGAAAAGAGACTTATTTACAACATGGTATTTAGCGAGAATACTATTCAGATTATTACCTTGCGTGCACCTTTTTTGTTCGATATCCATTCAGGCAAGTACATTGTTTTGCCCGCGGACATTCATGCATACTGGGAGGGGACATGATCCCCACCTCCCGAGCCATAGCCATCACCTGATCCATACCAGGAGTCTATTTATTAGTGGGATCCACAGGAGCTCGCTAACCAGTGGAACCCCCAGGACCCTCCTCAGAACACTGGAGAGAACTACTTTGATCCATGGGCTTAGACCAACTTAGGCCAAAAGCCTAAGCTTGGGGGAGTACGTATTTCTCGCCGACATTACATTCATGTTCACACACTCATGTCAGTTGTCAGTGTTCATAATTTTTCATTGTATTATTCATGTTAGTTTATTCCTTTTTCCGCTTTTTTTGTATGTTTGAAAAAACCTTAAGAAAAAACAAAAAATTAGTTGGATTACCTTCCATGCATGTTTAGTTGTAGAATGAAAAGAAAACCCAAAAAGATTTCTCGTGTTTCTTGGGAGCTTTCCCGTGTAAATAGTTTTTCTTGTTCTTGTTTTACCTTTCTTCAGAAAAGCAAAAACTCCAAAAATATTTCAGTGTGTTTCTTTGAAATACTTTTCTTTTCTTTGGGGGTGGAGGGGGGAAGACCATGATGAAAATGTTGAGTGGTTCTCATATGCATTATTGTTGATATAACAAAGAGCCCATATTACCTTGTCTTCTCCTCTAAATAAATGTTTGCAGATTCCAGCTTAGTCCAATGCACGTGCACTATTATTATTATCCACACCGTTCCGTCGTGCAAGGGAAAGGCAATAATGACTATATCTGATGAAATGATTGAGATGAGGAGAAGCTGGTATGAACTCGACCTATCTTGTTTTTGTAAATATGATTAGTTCATCGTTCCTGATTCAGCCTATTATAAATGAAACATGTTTGCATTGACAATTAGAGATTATAGTTACTCATGCCATTCTTAATCAGGTAGGAGTTTATAATGGTTTACCTTGCATGCCAACATGGAAATTAAAATGGTCGTGATGTAGTATGATAGGATGGTATCCTCCTTTGAATGACTCGAGTGGCTTGACTTGGCACATGTTCACGCATGTAGTTGAAAAAAATCAACATATCCTCTACGATATTTATGTTCATGGTGATTTATATCCTACTCATGCTTGCATTCAATGTTGGTTAATCTTAATGCACGTTTATGACTGTTGTCGTTCTCTAGTTGTGTCACGACCGGTTTTTCAATAAAATAATTATTGAGAGACCAATCCCTTTTACGGACCAGTAAGGAAGAATTCCTTCTCACTGGTAGACAATATCTTGGTCACAGAAGAAAAATACCAGGAGTACTAAATATAATACAAGGTTGAGCGGAGACTGCCCAACAATTTATTACATGCACGCCGATAAAACGAGACGGCGGATAGGGTGGCATACTACCAACTCACGATAAAAACGGTGGTGGAAATATCACCGCGAAGCGAGTGATATGACTCCTGAAGACTACAGCTCTTCGAGCGTCGGAGTGAGGCTCGAGGAGACTTATTGTGGGTGGCGGAAGCGTATATAATACAAGTGACCAATATCCGGGATCGCGCAGGACTGACTGGGACTCCTCTAGGCGTCGGACGCGCTATCAAACTCTTCATCCAAGAGATCGCCTTCGTCAACATCCGGCCAAATCAACAAGCCAGGTGAGTACTATGAAAGTACTCGCAAGACAGTTCGGACATAAGATATAACAAATGTAAACATGAAGCATATGAACAATTTATCCAGTGCGATCAGACATAGAGATAATAAATACTGGGTGCCAAGCGAGGGTCTGAATGACGCCTCGAGCGGAAACTGCAGAATAGTAATACTGGTGCCAAACGAGAGTCTGAATGACTCCTCGAGAGGAAACTGCGAGAATAATAATGCTGGTGCCAAACGAGTGTCTGAATGACTCCTCGAGCAGAAAATGCAAGAATAATAATAATGCCACAGTCGGACGTCTGAGCGACATCACATAAAGGGCTTATAACAGAAAATAAAAGACGAACATGCCACAGTCGGACGTCTGAGCGACATCACATAAAGGGCTTATATTTAATGTAAGAAACAAAAAAGACACGCCGCAGTCGGACGTCTGCGCGACGTCACATAAAGGGCTTATATTGTAGCTCAATAATACAATAGTTCGGGAACATAAATTATCACAAGTACGAGACAAAAATAAAGTTAGTCCATCCACAGGAATAATAATTTAACTGGATTTACCACTTGAGCTTGTTCACCGCGGACAAGTTTTCCACGCGGATAGATATGGATATACTGATTACACTACTTGATCATGGATACGATGACTTGGAAGGAATTGACTCTGCAGAGTTTGTACTTAACCACGGCCAACGGATTTCAGTAGTCACGGGGACTAGTTCCGTCTACGGTGTTTTGGAAGAAACACATCTAACCAGTACACACCCAATTCAACCTTCTGAAGCCAGGGATCACCCTCGGCAACGTTCAAGAAAAACCTTGAGACGGGGAGGCTACAACCTCGCGTAGCATGGGATCAAATTTCTATACGCGCGCTCTAAGGGGGTGCCCCCCCTCTCGGTCCCAACCGGAAACACCCATGCCCCCTGAACGGATGACTGGCTTTAATCCTGGGCCAAGGTACCATCATCCCGACCTCTCTGTTTGGTGTGTACACGGAAAGAGGTTACCAACTTACTAAACCGCATCCTGGCAAATGAAACATGTGGTAGCACGGAAGGGGGAAAGAACGATAACGTGACTCCGTCCACGTTAGCGTCAGAAATAGTCGGATGACGCAAGGCTGGTATGCTACAACAGTACCACCTTGCTGCCCTTCATGTCACCACATGATTAGGCCATCTCTCATCAGAGATCATCGCAACTATGAAACATGCAGGGGAAAAGAACGATAACGTGACTCCGTCCACGTTAACGTCGGAGAAAGTCGGATGACGCAAGGCTGGTATGCTACAACAGTACCACCTTGCTGCCCTTCATGTCACCACATGATTAGGCCATCTCTCATCAGAGATCATCGCAACTTTGGAACATGCGGGTAGTTACCTTACAAGCAACGTGGTATTTACCGACACTCATATGCCACGCACAAACTTTCGAGCAAACATGCAAAACACTTATCATATCAAATGTTCAAAAATGCTTGCCTGGTTCGGAGAAGTCGGATTCTAGCTCGGCGAAGTTCGCGGCTCCGTCACCTCTTCCGGAACCTACGGCAATCACGAAAACGGGCACTAACGTGAAAATCAACGCGTGCACAGAAACTTCTCCAAATAATTTTCAAATAAATACCATAAAAAACTAGACAAAAATTTAAGACTGTCAGAAAAAGAATCACTCAAAAATCCCTTTTCATTTAAAAGTTATAAAGGTTTCTGTCCAGGGACTTATCTGTAATGAAACAGAAAAGTTCCAGGGTTTAAACTGAGAAACCAGAAAATGCTCCGGAAAGAAATGCGCTAGCTAAAGGAAGAAAACGTATTTTGCCCGAAGGCGCCAACAGAAAACGGTTCGCGAAAGAATAGGACAGAGGCTGACATGCGGTGTCCACATGTCAGGTTTGAAAAGCTCGCCGGCGCCCGAAGACTGCGGTGGACGCCGGCGTCGAACCACGGCGAGTTAGGAGGATCGGAGGGTACCAAGAGCTTCAGCGTCTTCTTCCGCGTCGGTGGGTGGTGGACTCGACCAACGGGGAGCACCACGTCGACGGCGACACTATCTCCGGCGGACGGCGGCTCGGGTGATGGTGGGGAACTCCGGTGGAGGGCTGCAACTTCGAATTGAAGCGCGGGTCAGTAGGAGGGATGCATAGTGAAGTTACTGGCAAGAGAAGGGAGGCGGAGGTGCACACACGGGGGCAAATCGAGCTGGATCCCGTGGCGGGTCGCGGCGGCCGGAGTCGAGGAAGGAGACCTCCTCGGGGCTCTTCAAGTGGCTAGGCGTGCTCTAGGTGGAGTGCAGGGATGGTGGGTGATCGAGTTGAAGCTCGGGGCCTCTATTTATAGGCGGATCGACGGGGTGGCCGTGAACGGAGAATCTCCGGCGAGCGATTACGGTGATGCAGTGGATTGGCAGGAGGTTTGAGTGGCCAGGCAGCATCAGTGGAGGTTACTGGTGTCATTCCACAGCTAAACGGAGTTGGTCTTGGCGTAATGGCGTCGGTCCACGGTGAGATGGCCGCACGGGCTCGACGGCGGCAGAGAGCGCGTTCCGCGCCCTGCGGTTCATGACGAGAGTGGCAGCGCGTTCGGGGGAGTGGAAGGCCACGCGGCGAGCTCCGGTGGCTTGGGCGGCGCTGGGTGGCGCCGTCAGCGTCGTGCCTCCCGCTGGCGGCCGCAAAGCCGCCGCTGGCATCGGTCACGGGGCGGCGCACCTTCTGCTGCTCGTCGCTGACGTCCGCAAGGTGCCAGGCGTTCGTGCGGTGCAGGAACAAGGGGGAGGGGACGTGGAGCAAGGCGACACAGTGGCACTGGTGAGATCGACAACCATCTCTGAAGAAAACGACAGTAAGCCACTGAACTGTTCTCTGAATTTTCTGAACCTGAATTTGACAATGCACTGCAGGTGCTCGACAGAATGATTTGGCTATGAGATAAATTTTTCTGGGGCTGCAACTTGGTGAAGTGACCACTCAATGCACCCAGAGGCTGCCTGATTTTACTTGGAATTGTTGGAAAAGGATTTGAATGAATTTCTCCAAATTTGACAAATCTGGTCCAAACTTGCAGCAAGTGTAGTTTGAAAATTTTGAACTGAACACCAGTGGATCTTCATGGATCTTGGTTGAGGGTTCAAAGGACTAGGAGGAGAAAAAGGTTTGGGGGCAAAAATCAAGACAGAAATTGGAGTTCCTTTGTAAATCACCAATGGATAGAATAGAAGACAGAAATTTATTTGAATAAGATTTAAATGGAAAATAAACATAGGGGAGGTTCAACTTGCTGGATTTGAAGCAAATCATGATCCAAAGGTGAGGGAAGGGTTAGGAGAGAGGATTTGCACTAAGGCCATGGCAAGAAGGAATTGCTGAAAGTGGCAAAGGATTATTCCAATAGCCATAGTGCAAATTTCAAAGAGATTATCAAAAGGCATTTTCCCAAGTGAAAAGTATTTTGTCTTGAGTCCAAATGAAAAGCAAGAACCTCCAAGACCAAAGACAGATCTTGGGTGAATCCAAACAAAACTTTTGCCATATAAAAAAAATATTTGAAAGGGAGAGTTCTTTTTAATTTTTTTTTAAAATCACCTCCCTCAAGTCAAATAAAAATCTTTTTGAAAAATCCAATTAAAAAAAACTTGGGTGTCACAACACCTACCCCCTTAGGAAAAATCTCGTCCTCGAGATTTCTGCTGATCCTCAAATAGATATGGATACTCTGCCCGGAGAAAATCTTCCCTTTCCCATGTAGCTTCATCCTCAGTGTGGTTGCTCCACTGAACTTTGAAAAACTTTGTCGTTTTCTGACGGGTCCTCCGTTCAGACTCTTCCAATATTTTTACCGGCCTTTCTCTGTAGGTGAGATCTGGCTGCATATCAATGTTCTCATGAGGTACATGCTTCTCCGGGTTACTCACACATTTCCTCAACTGTGAGACGTGGAATACGTCATGGACGTCTGACAGCTCCTTGGGTAGGTCTAGCTGGTAGGCTACCGTGCCTCTTCGTGCCTTTACACAAAATGATCCAATAAATCTTGGGGCTAGCTTCCCCTTAATTTTGAACCGTTGCAGACCCCTCATAGGAGATACTCGGAGGTATACGGAATCACCGGGTTCAAAGCTGACCTCACGATGCTTCTGATCATAGTAGCTCTTTTGTCGGCTCTGTGCTGTCTTGAGTCTGTCCCTGATTTGTTTGACTTTCTCCTCGGCCTCTTTAAGCATGTCTGGGCCGAAGATACGGCTGTCACCTGTTTCTGACCAATTTAGTGGGGTACGACACCTTCGTCCGTACAATGCTTCAAAGGGTGCCATTTGTAAGCTGGCTTGGTAACTGTTGTTGTAAGCAAATTCGGCATATGGCAAACTCTCTTCCCAACTGGATCCATAGGTGAGCACACAGGCTCTTATCATATCCTCTAGGATTTGGTTTACACGTTCCGTTTGTCCATCAGTCTGAGGGTGGTACGCTGTACTGAAAGCTAGTTGCGTGCCCAGGGCTTGTTGTAGGTGATCCCAAAATTTGGAGACGAATTGGGTGCCTCGGTCTGATATTATAGTCTTTGGGACTCCGTGCAAGCAAACTATACGGGAGAGATAAAGTTTGGCCAGTCTTTGTGTGGAGTAGGTAGTCTTTACGGGAATGAAATGAGCAACCTTGGTTAGTCGGTCTGTGATGACCCATATAGCGTCATTCCCACGTTGTGATCGGGGTAGTCCGACGATGAAATCCATTCCTATTTCATCCCATTTCCATTCCGGTATCCTGTTTGGCTGGAGTAGCCCTGCTGGCTTTTGATGCTCGGCCTTGATGCGCTGACATGAATCGCAACAAGCAATGAATGTGGCTATATCTCTTTTCATACCATGCCACCAAAATCTTTCCTGAATGTCCTTGTACATTTTGGTTCCTCCAGGATGGATCGAGTATGGAGCGGTGTGGCTTTCGGTTAAGATTTGTTGCTTGAGTTCCTCAATGTTAGGTACGCAAAGTCTGTCTCCGTACCATAGTGTCCCTTCACTGTCTGTGACGAACTCTGAAGCCTTACCAAGGTTCATTTTCTCCTTTATGCCTTCGATGCTGGGATGTCCCTGTTGAGCCTTCTTAATTTGTTCCACCAGGGTGGGTTGTATCTCTAGATTCGACATGGTGCCCTCAGAAACTAACATCATGTTGAGCCTAGTGAACTCTTGCTGAAACTCAGGCCTCAAGTTTTGCGGACCGTCATTGTCCGGGCTGGGGTTTCGACTAAGGGCATCTGCCACTACATTTGCTTTCCCTGGATGGTAGTGAATGCCGACATCATAGTCCTTGACCAATTCCAACCAGCGTCGTTGGCGTAAATTTAGCTCTGGCTGTGTGAAGATATATTTGAGGCTCTTATGGTCCGTGTATATTTCACAGCGATTTCCCAACAGAAAGTGCCTCCACTCCTTGAGTGCATGAATAACTGCTGCTAGCTCCAAGTCATGTGTTGGGTAATTTTCCTCATGTTTTCGCAGCTGCCGTGAGGCATATGCGACTACTTTGCCATCCTGCATTAGTACACATCCGAGACCTTTTCGGGATGCGTCACAATACACGTCAAAACTCTTGTGAATGTCTGGCACAGTTAATACCGGTGCGGTTGTCAGCTTCTTATTTAGTTCTTGGAAGCTCTGCTCGCATGCTTCCGTCCATACAAATTTCTTGTCCTTCTTGAGCAACTGTGTTATAGGTTTTGCCACAGTGGAGAATCCTTCAGTAAATCTTCTGTAATATCCGGCCATTCCTAGGAAACTCCGCACATCTGTAACGTTGGCGGGTGGCTTCCAGTCAAGTATGGCCTTGACTTTTTCCGGGTCCACGGCCACACCTTCTTGGTTCAGTATATGGCCTAAGAAACCAACTTGTCTTAGCCAAAATTCGCACTTGCTAAATTTGGCGTACAACTGATGCTTCCTCAATTCTCCCAAAACAATTCTGAGGTGCTCAGCATGCTCTTCTGGTGTCCTTGAGTAAACCAGAATATCGTCAATGAATACCACAACAAATTTGTCCATGAATTTCATGAACACTTTGTTCATGAGGTGGACGAAATATGCGGGGGCGTTCGTTAGTCCAAAAGGCATCACTGTAAACTCGTATAATCCATATCTGGAAGTGAATGCTGTCTTGGGGATATCTTCTGTCTGTACTTTCAATTGGTGATATCCCGATCTCAAATCAATCTTTGAGAATACCTTGGCTTGTGCGAGCTGGTCAAACAAATCATTTATCCGTGGCATCGGATATTTGTTTTTGATGGTGACCATATTGAGGGCTCGATAGTCTATACACAGTCTCAGTGTCCCATCCTTTTTCTTTGCGAACAACACAGGCGAACCCCATGGTGAGGAGCTGGCTCGAATAAATCCTTTGTCCAATAATTCTTTTATCTGCTTCTTCAACTCCACCAATTCTGAGGGTGCCATTCTATATGGTTTCTTATAGATGGGAGCGGTGCCAGGTGCTAGTTCGATGCTGAATTCTATCTCTCGGTCTGGTGGCATGCCTGGTAGTTCTTCAGGGAACACATCAGGAAACTCGCATACCACTGGAACTTTTCTCAGTTCTGCAATGTCCATTTTGTTCAGTTTTGGTTGCTGTGGTCGTGGCCTTTCTTGAGCGGAAACTCTTATTGTCTTGCCGTGATGGTGAGTGAGAATCACTGTCCGGTTGAAACAGTCAATGAATCCTTTGTTGGTGGTCAACCAGTCCATCCCTAAAATGACATCCAGTCCTTTACTCTCCAACACGATGAGATTTGCTGGGAATTGTAGTCCTTCGAACTCAATGACCACTCCTCGGCAGTAACCCTGAGCGATTTGCTTATTTCCGGGGGACTTGATGATCATAGATTTTTCCAAGGGAAGTATCGGAAAACCATGTTGCAAAACAAAACTCTTCGAACGAACGAATGGGAAGCTCCAGAATCAAACAAAACCGTGGCAGGTACTGTGTTGACAGGGAACGTACCGAGCACGATGTCTGGGGCATTCTGCGCCTCTTCCCTGGTCACATGGTTCAGGTGACCCTTCCTGTGGTTGTTGTTGGGGTTGAAATTGTTGCGCTTTGGGGCTGGATTGTTTCCACCATTGTTTGGCTTGGGTGCCGAGTTCTTTGGCTTTGGGCACTGTTTAGCATAGTGCCCTTCTTGACCACAAGCATAGCAGGTGACCCCTGGACGGTACGTGTACTCCTTGTCCCTGGCATGAAACTGTCCGACGGGCCTTGGTTCGGTAGTCGTGGGTTTCCTTGTGTCTGTCCGTGGAACCTCAGTCCTGCTTCGGTGGTTGCGAGCAAGAGTCGTCTTGTCCCTCTTTCGCTTACGGATATCTTCCAGACTACGGCGCTCATTCTCCAAGGTAATGGCCTTGTCCACCAGAGTCTTAAATCCGAAAAGGTGTGTACAATCAGTTGGCATCTTAGTGCTGGTGCCAGGCCGTCCAGGAATTTTTCCATCTTCTTATTTTCTGTCATGTGCTCGTCGTATGCATAACGAGACAGCTGGGTAAACTGACCATTGTATTCTGTTACTGACATGCCTCTCTGCTTCAGGTCATCAAACTCCCTCTTCTTGATCTTTAGGATGCTCCTGGGGATGTGTGCCCCACGAAAGCCTTCCTTGAACTCTTCCCAGGTGATGTTGTGTTCACTGGGATGCATGTGTAGAAAATTTTCCCACCATGCTGCAGCTGCTCCAGTAAGGTAGTGTGGTGCATAAAGCACCTTCTCATGATCTGAACACTGAGCAATGATCAGCTTCCTTTCAATGTCACGAAGCCAACCATCGGCTTCCAGCGGCCTATCGGTGTGAGCAAAAGTTGAGGGGCGAGTCTTCTGTAACTCAGATAACTTGGAATGCTGTTGATAGGGCTCACGGTGGTTTCCCATATGGATGACATGATTCATCATCTCTCGGTGCTGTTGCTGGCTTTGCTCGAAGAGACGGCATACTTGAGACAGGGCTGCTTCGCTGTCTTGTTGACTGGATTGACCCTGAGTGAAATTGTTGCTAGTTTGTGTCCCGTAAACCTCTTCTGGCTGATTGGGCATGGAGCGAGTCCACGGGCGAGACATTTTTCCAGTCTGGGGTATTATTTTGCAAAACCCATGAGAAAAAAAAACTGTGCAGCACAAGGAAAATCTTGCAAAGGCAACAAATTTAAAAGATTTCAAGGTTTTCAAGAAAACACGAGTGATTTTGCATGGAGAGGAACTGCTTAGCAACTATCTTACATGCGAAAAGCAAACACACGATACAACACTCAGGATGCGCGTACACATCCTGACATGTTATTTAGACTAGCGTACTACTCCGGAAGGCAGCAAACACACCAATACAAACTAGCGTACAGATAAAACAACACATCATACAAGCAGACATAACGCGCGGCTGCTCGGTGCTCTCAGTCGGAGATGGTGAAGATTTCCTTTCCCTTGCCGATGGCAAGACTCAGCGGTCGAGGAGAATCCACCTCCACCTCCTCTCTAGCTGGCTCCTGGCGCGTAACGCTACGCTGCGGTGACGGTGCGGGAGCGACGGGCGGCAGAGCGGGTGCGGCAGGCGGTGCGGCTCTGAGTGGAGTAGGAGCGATGACTCGGTTGAACTCTTAAGTGGTAGGCAGACGGCGAGCAGTGGCCAAAACGGCCGGTGCATACGAGGCTGAAGAAGAGACGAATGTCAGAGGCGGTGCCGTGTGGAGAAGCTCCTTCCTGCTGGCAGGACCGCCCCGGACTAAGTCCATGCGGGCAGCCACAAGATCGTCTACGAGGTTGTCGAAAGACTCCTCCAGAGCCTTGAGATACTCCAGAACCATCTCGATGGCTTCATCTCGCTCTCCCCGATGGCAGGCGAATGCATAGTGACTGGTGTATGGCACATGGCATGGGAGGTAGCGGTAGCGACGAGTCTTCATCGTAGGAAGGATGTCCCGAAGACGAGCTATCGCCTCACGGGCAGCCATCTGCATGGCATGCCTCTCCGTAGGCATGGCCCTTCCCAAAAAACGGAAGTGGCGAGCTGCAGAACGTCCTCCCTTGAATTGCACCACAGCTTGGTGCATAGACACGTCGTCACTGAGCTTGTGCTGGTAGAGCGTGAACTCCGGACGAGCTGCTGGCCCGATCGCGAGCTTGGTGATGGAGACGAGGAGCCTGACAAACCCCTCGGGCACGTTCGTGAACACTCGATTCTCACAGCTGCTGCCAGCCATCTACAAAAGTAGGCAAAAATTCTGAGTAGTCATGTCATAAATTTATGATGACCAACAGAAAATAGCTACAATTGCAAAATGCTGAAAAAGCACAAAAGACGCTAATAACCGATTAGCGATCGCACCTAGTGGCTTCCTACAGTCAGCCTGGCTCTGATACCAAGCTTGTCACGACCGGTTTTTCAATAAAATAATTATTGAGAGACCAATCCCTTTTACGGACCAGTAAGGAAGAATTCCTTCTCACTGGTAGACAATATCTTGGTCACAGAAGAAAAATAACAGGAGTACTAAATATAATACAAGGTTGAGCGGAGACTGCCCAACAATTTATTACATGCACGCCGATAAAACGAGACGGCGGATAGGGTGGCATACTACTAACTCACGATAAAAACGGTGGTGGAAATATCACCGCAAAGCGAGTGATATGACTCCTGAAGACTACAGCTCTTCGAGCGTCAGAGTGAGGCTCGAGGAGACTTATTGTGGGTGGCGGAAGTGTATATAATACAAGTGACCAATATCCGGGATCGCGCAGGACTGACTGGGACTCCTCTAGGCGTCGGACGCGCTATCAAACTCTTCATCCAAGAGATCGCCTTCGTCAACATCTGGCCAAATCAACAAGCCAGGTGAGTACTATGAAAGTACTCGTAAGACAGTTCGGACATAAGATATAACAAATGTAAACATGAAGCATATGAACAATTTATCCAGTGCGATCAGACATAGAGATAATAAATACTAGGTGCCAAGCGAGGGTCTGAATGACGCCTCGAGCGGAAACTGCAGAATAGTAATACTGGTGCCAAACGAGGGTCTGAATGACTCCTCGAGAGGAAACTGCGAGAATAATAATGCTGGTGCCAAACGAGTGTCTGAATGACTCCTCGAGCGGAAAATGCAAGAATAATAATAATGCCACAGTCGGACGTCTGAGCGACATCACATAAAGGGCTTATAACAGAAAATAAAAGACGAACATGCCACAGTCGGACGTCTGAGCGACATCACATAAAGGGCTTATATTTAATGTAAGAAACAAAAAAGACACGCCGCAGTCGGACGTCTGCGCGACGTCACATAAAGGGCTTATATTGTAGCTCAATAATACAATAGTTCGGGAACATAAATTATCACAAGTACGAGACAAAAATAAAGTTAGTCCATCCACAGGATTAATAATTTAACTGGATTTACCACTTGAGCTTGTTCACCGCGGACAAGTTTTCCACGCGGATAGATATGGATATACTGATTACACTACTTGATCATGGATACGATGACTTGGAAGGAATTGACTCTGCAGAGTTTGTACTTAACCACAGCCAACGGATTTCAGTAGTCACGGGGACTAGTTCCGTCTACGGTGTTTTGGAAGAAACACATCTAACCAGTACACACCCAATTCAACCTTCCGAAGCCAGGGATCACCCTCGGCAACGTTCAAGAAAAACCTTGAGACGGGGAGGCTACAACCTCGCGTAGCATGGGATCAAATTTCTATACGCGCGCTCTAAGGGGGTGCCCCCCTCTCGGTCCCAACCGGAAACACCCATGCCCCCTGAACGGATGACTGGCTTTAATCCTGGGCCAAGGTACCATCATCCCGGCCTCTCTGTTTGGTGTGTACACGGAAAGAGGTTACCAACTTACTAAACCGCATCCTGGCAAATGAAACATGTGGTAGCACGGAAGGGGGAAAGAACGATAACGTGACTCCGTCCACGTTAGCGTCAGAAATAGTCGGATGACGCAAGGCTGGTATGCTACAACAGTACCACCTTGCTGCCCTTCATGTCACCACATGATTAGGCCATCTCTCATCAGAGATCATCGCAACTATGAAACATGCAGGGGAAAAGAACGATAACGTGACTCCGTCCACGTTAACGTCGGAGAAAGTCGGATGACGCAAGGCTGGTATGCTACAACAGTACCACCTTGCTGCCCTTCATGTCACCACATGATTAGGCCATCTCTCATCAGAGATCATCGCAACTTTGGAACATGCGGGTAGTTACCTTACAAGCAACGAGGTATTTACCGACACTCATATGCCACGCACAAACTTTCGAGCAAACATGCAAAACACTTATCATATCAAATGTTCAAACATGGTTGCCTGGTTCGGAGAAGTCGGAGTCTAGCTCGGCGAAGTTCGCGGCTCCGTCACCTCTTCCGGAACCTACGGCAATCACGAAAACGGGCACTAACGTGAAAATCAATGCGTGCACAGAAGCTTCTCCAAATATTTTTCAAATAAATCCCATAAAAAACTAGACAAAAATTTAAGACTGTCAGAAAAAGAATCACTCAAAAATCCCTTTTCATTTAAAAGTTATAAAGGTTTCTGTCCAGGGACTTATCTGTAATGAAACAGAAAAGTTCCAGGGTTTAAACTGAGAAACCAGAAAACGCTCCGGAAAGAAATGCGCTAGCTAAAGGAAGAAAACGTATTTTTCCCGAAGGCGCCAACAGAAAATGGTTCGCGAAAGAATAGAACAGAGGCTGACATGCGGGGTCCACATGTCAGGTTTGAAAAGCTTGGCGGCGCCCGAAGACTGCGGTGGACGCCGGCGTCGAACCACGGCGAGTTAGGAGGATCGGAGGGTACCAAGAGCTTCAGCGTCTTCTTCCGCGTCGGTGGGTGGTGGACTCGACCAACGGGGAGCACCACGTCAACGGCGACACTATCTCCGGCGGACGGCGGCTCGGGTGATGGTGGGGAACTCCGGTGGAGGGCTGCAACTTCGAATTGAAGCGCGAGTCAGTAGGAGGGATGCATAGTGAAGTTACTGGCAAGAGAAGGGAGGCGGAGGTGCACACACGGGGGCAAATCGAGCTGGATCCCGTGGCGGGTCGCGGCGGCCGGAGTCGAGGAAGGAGACCTCCTCGGGGCTCTTCCAGTGGCTAGGCGTGCTCTAGGTGGAGTGCAGGGATGGTGGGTGCTCGAGTTGAAGCTCGGGGCCTCTATTTATAGGCGGATCGACGGGGTGGCCGTCAACGGAGAATCTCCGGCGAGCGATTACGGCGATGCAGTGGATTGGCAGGAGGTTTGAGTGGCCAGGCAGCATCAGTGGAGGTTACTGGTGTCATTCCACAGCTAAACGGAGTTGGTCTTGGCGTAATGGCGTCGGTCCACGGTGAGATGGCCGCACGGGCTCGACGGCGGTAGAGAGCGTGTTCCGCGCCCTGCGGTTCACGACGAGAGCGGCAGCGCGTTCGGGGGAGTGGAAGGCCACGCGGCGAGCTCCGGTGGCTTGGGCGGCGCTGGGTGGCGCCGTCAGCGCCGTGCCTCCCACTGGCGGCCGCAAAGCCGCCGCTGGCGTCGGTCACGGGGCGGCGCACCTTCTGCTGCTCGTCGCCGACGTCCGCAAGGTGCCAGGCGTTCGTGCGGTGCAGGAACAAGGGGGAGGGGACGAGGAGCAAGGCGACACAGTGGCACTGGCGAGATCGACAACCATCTCTGAAGAAAATGACAGTAAGCCACTGAACTGTTCTCTGAATTTTCTGAACCTGAATTTGACAATGCACTGCAGGTGCTCGACAGAATGATTTGGCTATGAGATAAATTTTTCTGGGGCTGCAACTTGGTGAAGTGACCACTCAATGCACCCAGAGGCTGCCTGATTTTACTTGGAATTTTTGGAAAAGGATTTGAATGAATTTCTCCAAATTTGACAAATCTGGTCCAAACTTGCAGCAAGTGTAGTTTGAAAATTTTGAACTGAAGACCAGTGGATCTTCATGGATCTTGGTTGAGGGTTCAAAGGACTAGGAGGAGAAAAAGGTTTGGGTGCAAAAATCAAGACAGAAATTGGAGTTCCTTTGTAAATCACCAATGGATAGAATAGAAGACAAAAATTTATTTGAATAAGATTTAAATGGAAAATAAACATAGGGGAGGTTCAACTTGCTGGATTTGAAGCAAATCATGATCCAAAGGTGAGGGAAGGGTTAGGAGAGAGGATTTGCACTAAGGCCATGGCAAGAAGGAATTGTTGAAAGTGGCAAAGGATTATTCCAAAAGCCATAGTGCAAATTTCAAAGAGATTATCAAAAGGCATTTTCCCAAGTGAAAAGTATTTTGTCTTGAGTCCAAATGAAAAGCAAGAACCTCCAAGACCAAAGACAGATCTTGGGTGAATCCAAACAAAACTTTTGCCATATAAAAAAAATATTTGAAAGGGAGAGTTCTTTTTAAATTTGTTTTAAATCACCTCCCTCAAGTCAAATAAAAATCTTTTTGAAAAATCGAATTAAAAAAAAACTTGGGTGTCACAAGTTGGTCGCTTCCCAGTCACTTTCTAGCCTTCACTTGTACTAAGCGGCAATACTGCTTGTGCATCCACTTCCATAAACCCCAAAGTTGTTCCATATGAGTCCACCATACCTTCCTATATGCGGTATTTACCTGCCGTTCCAAGTAAATTTGCAAGTGCCAAACTCTAAACCTTCAAATGATAACCTATTTTGTATGCTCGAATCGCCCATGTACCAATTAGGGCTGTCAATATCTTCCATGCTAGATGGGTTATTCTCACGATGAGTGGACTCCGCTCATCATTCACGAGAAAATGGCTGGTAACTGGGATGCCCAGTCCCATGCTCAAATCAAAACAAAATAATTGCAAACAAAACTCCACTAGGATTGTTGTTAGTTGGACGGTACCCTTTGTTTTGGACCAGCCGTGGAGTGTGATTGTTGGTGGTGGGGAAGTATAAACTTTACCATTCTGTTTGGGAACCGCCTTTAATGAATGTAGCATGGAAGATACTGAGATCTCTTGGTTGTTACGTTAACAATGAAAGTATACTGCTCAAAATATTATTTATCTCTATTTCAAAACTCGAGCTCTGACACCTCTGGAAATCCCTGCTTCCCTCTGCGAAGGGCCTATCTATTTACTTTTATTGCTATGTCATCATCCTCTTATAAAAGGCACCAGTTAGAGAGCACCACTGTCATTTGTATGCATTGTTATTAATTTATATTGAGTATGACTGTGACTGGATCTCTTTTACCATGAATTACTATGTCTAGTTAGTCCTCGATCTTCAGAGGTGCTCTGCATTTATGTTTTGCGGTCTCAAAAAGGGCTAGCGAGATACCATCTTGTTATATCATATCATGATTGTTTTGAAAAAGTGTTTTCATTCGAGATTTATTATTATAGCTCGCTAGTTGATTCTGCCATTGATATGAGTAAATGTGAGACCTAGATGTTATTGTGAATATGGTTAGTTCATAATCTTTGCTGAAAACCTGAATGCTAGCTTTACATATTTGCAACAACAAGATCAAACAGAATTTGTAAAAGTTTTTCTTTATCATTTTCAGTTTATCAACTGAATTGCTTGAGGACAAGCAAAGGTTTAAGATTAGGGGAGTTGATACGTCTCCATCGTATCTACTTTTCCAAACTCTTTTGCCCTTGTTTCGGATTCTAACTTGCATGACTTGAATGGAACTAACCCAGACTGACACTGTTTTCAGCAGAATTGCCATGGTGTTCTTGTTGTACAGAATAAAAAGTTCGACTTGAAAATCAACGGAGATAACTTTCAGAATTAATAAAAAATATTGGCGAAAGAATGAGAAGCAGCGCGCCCACACCCTATCCTAAAGGGTGGGGGCGTGCCCACCCCCTGGGGCGCGCCCTCTGACCTTGTGGGCCCCCTGGACCACCACCGACCTCAACTCCAACTCCATATATTCACTTTCGGGGAGAAAAAAATCAGAGAGAAGGATACATAACATTTTACGATACGGAGCCGCTGCCTAGCCCTGTTCGTCCTCGGGAGGGCCGATCTGGAGTCCGTTCGGGGCTCCGAAGAGGGTAATCCGTCGCCATCGTCATCATCAACCATCCTCCATCACCAAATTCATGATGCTCACCGCCGTGCGTGAGTAATTCCATCGTAGACTTGCTGGACCGTGATGGGTTGGATGAGATTTACCATGTAATCGAGTTAGTTTTGTTAGGGTTTGATCCCTAGTATCCACTATGTTCTAAGATTCATGTTGCTATGACTTTGCTATGCTTAATGCTTGTCACTAGGGCCCGAGTGCCATGAGTTCAGATTTGAACCCTTTATGTTTTCATGAATATATTTGTGTTCTTGATCCGATATTGCAAGTTATAGTCACCTACTACATGTTATGATCCGGCAACCCTGGAGTGACAATAGTCGGGACCACTCCCGGTGATGACCGTAGTTTGAGGAGTTCATGTATTCACTAAGTGCTATTGCTTTGGTCCGGTACTCTATTAAAAGGAGGCTTTAATATCCGTTAGTTTCCAATAGGAGCCCGCTGCCACGGGAGGGTAGGACAAAAGATGTCATGCAAGTTCTCTTCCGTAAGCACGTATGACTATATTCGGAATACATGCCTGCATTATATTGATGAACTAGAGTTAGTTCTGTGTCACCCTATGTTATAACCGTTGCATGATGCATGCCATCCGACATAATTATCCATCATTGATCCATTGCCTATGAGATTTTCACATATTGATCTTTGCTAAGATACTTTTCCGTTGCCACTGTTACGATTGCTACTGTTACTTTTGCCACTGTTACCCTTACTTCCATACCACTTTGATACTAAATACTTTGCTGCAGATATTAAGACTTTCAGGTGTGGTTGAATTGACAACTCAGCTGCTAATACTCAAGAATATTCTTTGGCTCCCCTTGTGTCGAATCAATAAATTTTGGTTGAATACTCTACCCTCGAAAACTGTTGCGATCCCCTATACTTGTGGGCTATCACCCACAACGTATTTTTATTTCTTGTTTCTAGATGGAAGCAAACGTTCGGTGTACGTAGAGTCGTATCAGTGGCAGATAGGACTTGAGAGAATATTGATCTCACCTTTAGCTCCTTGTGGGTTCGACACTCCATACTTATCACTTCCACCTTTGGAAATTGCTACGATGATTCCTTGCACTTGGGGATTATCACGTATCAAGCATCCCCAAGCTTAATTCCCGCTCGTCCTCGAGTAGGTAAATGATAAAAACAGAATTTTTGATGTGGAATGCTACCTAATATGTTTATCCATGTAAGATTCAAAACAAAAGTTTAATATTGACATAAAAACAATAATACTTCAAGCATACTAACAAAGCAATTATGTCTTCTCAAAATAACATGGCCAAAGAAAGTTATCCCTACAAAATCATATAGTCTAGCTATGCTCCATCTTCATCACACAAAATATTAAAATCATGCACAACCTTGATGACAAGCCAAGGAATTGTTTCATACTTTTGGTGTTCTCAAACCTTTTCAACTTTCACGCAATACATGAGCGTGAGCCATGGACATAACACTATAGGTGTGATGATCCACAAGTATAGGGGATCAATTGTAGCTCTTTTAGATAAGTAAGAGTGTCGATCCCAACGAGGAGCAGAAGGAAATGACAAGTAGTTTTCAGTAAGGTAATGTCTGCAAGTGCTGAAACGGTAAGTAGCGAGTAGTTTGATAGCAAGATAATTTGTAACGAGCAAGTAATGGTAATTGTAACAAGTATGCAGCAAGGTAGCCCAATCCTTTTGAGGCAAAGGACAGGCCAAAATGGTCTCTTATAATAAGCAAAGTGTTCTTGAGGGTACACGGGAATTTCATCTAGTCACTTTCATCATGTTGGTTTGATTTGTGTTCGCTAATTTGATAATTTGATATGTGGGTGGACCGGTGCTTAGGTGCTGTTCTTACTTGAACAAACCTCCTACTTATGATTAACCCTTCCACAAGAATCCGCAACTACGAGAAAAGTATTAAGAATAAATTCTAACCATAGCATTAAACTCTAGGATCCCATCGGTCCCTTATGGAATAGTGCATAAACTGGGGTTTAAGCTTCTGTCACTCTCGCAATCCACCATATATTTACTACTCCACAATTAATTCCCTTAGGCCCAAATATGGTGAAGTGTCATGTAGTCGACATTCACATGACACCACTAAGGGAATCACAACATACATACTATCAAAATATCGAACACACATATCAAGTTCACATGATTACTTCCAACATGATTTCTCCCGTGACCTCAAGAACAAAAGTAACTACTCACAAATAATAAACATGCTCATGATCAGAGGAGTATTAAATAGCATAATGGATCTGAACATATAATCTTCCACCAAATAAACCATATAGTAATCAACTACAAGATGGAATCAACACTACTAGTCACCCCCTAGCACCAACCTATAGTTCCGGTAACAAGATTGAATACAAGAGATGAACTAGGGTTTGAGATGAGATGGTGCTTGTGAAGATGTTGATGGAGATTTCCCTCCCCAAGATGGGAGAGTTGTTGGTGATGATGATGACGATGATTTCCCCCCTTCGGGAGGGAAGTTCCCCTGACAGAATCGCTCCGCCGGAGGGCAAAAGTGCTCCAACCCAAGTTCTACATTGAGACGGCGGCGCTCCGCCCCGAAAGTCTTCTCCTTCTTTTTTCTAGGTAAAAATGACATATATACCAGAGGATGGGCACCGGAGGTGGGCCGAGGAGGCCACAACCCACCAGGGCGCGCCAGGGGGGCCTGGCGCGCCCAGGTGGGTTGTGCCCACGTGGTGGCCCCCCTCTAGTAGTTATTGGCTCCAATATTTCTTTCATAATCCATAAAAATTCTCCATAAAGTTTTAGTTTGTTTGGAGTTGTGCAGAATAGGTGGCCTAGCGTAACTTTTTCAGGTCCAGATTTCCAGCTGCCAGAATCCTCCCTCTTGGTGTGTACCTTGCAAATTTTGAGAGAAAAGGCATTAGAATTACTCCAAAAAGCATTATTATGGATAAAAACATTATGATGCAAAATGGACGTATCAACTCCCCCAACCTTAGACCTCGCTTGTCCTCAAGCGAAAACCGAAATCGAAAAACATGTCCACATGCTTTGAGAGAGAGGTGTCGATAAAAACAAAATACAGACATATAAGCATCATGTTGATTATTATAACAGTAAGAAATTTAAACAGAATACTTTTATCACATAACTGAAGGAAATAAGCCGTAGAGGCAATAATAAAGTTATTATTTATTTCCTTATATCATGATAAATGTTTATTATTCATGCTAGAATTGTATTAACTGGAAACTTGATACATGTGTGAATACATAGACAAACAGAGTGTCACTAGTATGCCTCTACTTGACTAGCTCGTTGATCAAAGATGGTTATGTTTCCTAGCCATAGACATGAGTTGTCATTTGATTAACGGGATCACATCATTAGGAGAATGATGTGATTGACTTGACCCATTCCGTTAGCTTAGCACTCGATCGTTTAGTATGTTGCTATTGCTTTCTTCATGACTTATACATGTTCCTATGACTATGAGATTATGCAACTCCCGTTTATCGGAGGAACACTTTGTGTGCTACCAAATGTCACAACGTAACTGGGTGATTATAAAGGTGCTCTACAGGTGCTTCGAAAGGTACTTGTTGGGTTGGCGTATTTCGAGATTAGGATTTGTCACTCCGATTGTCAGAGAGGTATCTCTGGGCCCACTCAGTAATACACATCACTATAAGCCTTGCAAGCATTGTAACTAATGAGTTAGTTGCGGGATGATGTATTACGGAACGAGTAAAGAGACTTGCCGGTAACGAGATTAAACTAGGTATCGAGATACTGACGATCGAATCTCGGGCAAGTAACATACCGATGACAAAGGGAGCAACGTATGTTGTTATGCGGTCTGACCGATAAAGATCTTCGTAGAATATGTGGGAGCCAATATGAGCATCCAAGTTCCGCTATTGGTTATTGACCGGAGAGGTGTCTCGGTCTTGTCTACATAGTTCTCGAACCCGTAGGGTCCGCACGCTTAACGTTACGATGACAGTTATATTATGAGTTTATATGTTTTGATGTACCGAAGGTTGTTCGGAGTCCCGGATGTGATCGCGGACATGACGAGGAGTCTCGAAATGGTCGAGACATAAAGATTGATATATTGGAAGCCTATGTTTGGATATCGGAAGTGTTCCGGGTGAAATTGGGATTTTTCCGGAGTACCGGGAGGTTACCGAAACCCCCCGGTAACTTAATGGGGCTTAGTGGGCCTAGGTGGAAGAGAGGAGAGGAGGCCAGGGCAGGGCCGCACGCCCCTCCCCCAGTCCGAATAGGACAAGGAGAGGGGGGCGTCGCCCCCCTTCCTTCCTCCCCTCCACCTCTTCCCCCTCTGTCTCCTAGTCCAACATCGAAAAGGGGGGGAGTCCTACTCCCGGTAGGAGTAGGACTCCTCCTGGCGCGCCTCTCCCCTTGGCCGGCCGAACCCCCCTTGCTCCTTTATATACGGGGGCAGGGGGGCACCTCTAAACACACAATTGATCATTGATCTCTGAGCCGTGTGCGGTGCCCCACTCCACCATATTACACCTCGATAATATCGTAGCGGTGCTTAGGCGAAGCCCTGCGTCGGTAGAACATCATCATTGTCACCACGCCGTTGTGCTGACGAAACTCTCCCTCAACACTCGGCTGGATCGGAGTTCGAGGGACGTCATTGAGCTGAACGTGTGCTGAACTCGGAGGTGCCGTGCGTTCGGTACTTGATCGGTCGGATCGTGAAGACGTACGACTACATCAACCGCGTTGTGTTAACGCTTCCGCTTTTGGTCTACGAGGGTACGTGGACAACACTCTCCCCTCTCGTTGCTATGCATCACCATGATCTTGCGTGTGCGTAGAATTTTTTGAAATTATTACGTTCCCCAACAGTGGCATCCGAGCCTGGTTTTATGCATTGATGTTATATGCACGAGTAGAACACAAGTGTGTTGTGGGCGATATAAGTCATACTGCTTACCAGCATGTCATATTTTGGTTCGGCGGTATTGTCAGATGAAGCGGCCCGGACCGACATTACGCGTACGCTTACGCGAGACTGGTTTCACCGTTGCGAGCACTCGTTGCTTAAAGGTGACTGGCGGGTGTCTGTCTCTCTCACTTTAGTTGAACCGAGTGTGGCTACGCCCGGTCCTTGCGAAGGTTAAAACAACACCAACTTGACAAACTACCGTTGTGGTTTTGATGCGTAGGTAAGAACGGTTCTTGCTATGCCCGTAGCAGCCACGTAAAACTTGCAACAACAAAGTAGAGGACGTCTAACTTGTTTTTGCAGGGCATGTTGTGATGTGATATGGTCAAGACATGATGCTATATTTTATTGTATGAGATGATCATGTTTTGTAACCAAGTTATCGGCAACTGGCAGGAGGCATATGGTTGCCGCTTTATTGTATGCAATGCAATCGCCATGTAATTGTTTTACTTTATCACTAAGCGGTAGCGATAGTCGTAAAAGCAATAGTTGGTGAGACGACAACGATGCTACGATGGAGAGCAAGGTGTCGCGCCGGTGACGATGGTGATCATGACGATGCTTCGGAGATGGAGATCACAAGCACAAGATGATGATGGCCATATCATATCACTTATATTTGATTGCATGTGATGTTTATCTTTTATGCATCTTATCTTGCTTTGATTGACGGTAGCATTATAAGATGATCTCTCACTAAATTTCAAGATAAAAGTGTTCTCCCTGAGTATGCACCGTTGCCAAAGTTCGTCGTGCCCAGACACCACGTGATGATTGGGTGTGATAAGCTCTACGTCCATCTACAACGGGTGCAAGCCAGTTTTGCACACGCAGAATACTCAGGTTAAACTTGACGAGCCTAGCATATGCAGATATGGCCTCGGAACACTGAGACCGAAAGGTCGAGCGTGAATCATATAGTAGATATGATCAACATAGTGATGTTCACCATTGAAAGCTACTCCATTTCACGTGATGATCGGTTATGGTTTAGTTGATATGGATCACGTGATCACTTAGAGGATTAGAGGGATGCCTATCTAAGTGGGAGTTCTTAAGTAATATGATTAATTGAACTTAAATTTATCATGAACTTAGTCCTGATAGTATTTTGCAAATTATGTTGTAGATCAATAGCTCGCGTTGTTGCTTCCCTGTGTTTATTTTTGATATGTTCCTAGAGAAAAATTATGTTGAAAGATGTTAGTAGCAAAGATGCGGATTGGATCCGTGATCTGAGGATTATCCTCATTGCTGCACAGAAGAATTATGTCCTTGATGCACCGCTAGGTGATAGACCTATTACAGGAGCAGATGCAGACGTTATGAATGTTTGGCTAGCTCAATATGATGACTACTTGATAGTTTAGTGCACCATGCTTAACGGCTTAGAATCGGGACTTCAAAGACGTTTTGAACGTCATGGACCATATGAGATGTTCCAGGAGTTGAAGTTAATATTTCAAGAAAATACCCGAGTTGAGAGATATGAAGTCTCCAACAAGTTCTATAGCTAAAAGATGGAGGAGAATAGCTCAAGCAGTGAGCATGTGCTCAGATTGTCTGAGTACTACAATCGCTTGAATCAAGTGGGAGTTAATCTTCCAGATAAAATAGTGATTGACAGAATTCTCTAGTCACCATCACCAAGTTAGTAGAACTTCGTGATGAACTATAGTATGCAAGGGATGACGAAAGTAATTCCCGAGCTCTTCGTGATGCTGAAATCGACGAAGGTAGAAATCAAGAAAAACATCAAGTGTTGATGGTTGACGAGACCACTAGTTTCAAGAAAAGGGCAAAGGGAAGAAGGGGAACTTCAAGAAGAACGGCAAGCAAGTTGCTGCTCAAGTGAAGAAGCCTAAGTCTGGTCCTAAGCCTGAGACTAAGTGCTTCTACTGCAAAGGGACTGGTCACTGGAAGCGGAACTACCCCAACTATTTGGTAGATAAGAAGGATGGGAAAGTGAACAAAGGTATATTGGATATACATGTTATTGATGTGTACTTTACTAGTGTTTATAGCAACCCCTCGGTATTTGATACTGGTTCAGTTGCTAAGAGTAGTAACTCGAAACGGGAGTTGCAGAATAAACAGAGACTAGTAAAAGGCGAGGTGACGATGTGTGTTGGAAGTAGTTCCAAGATTGATATGATCATCATCGCACACTCCCTATACTTTCGGGATTAGTGTTGAAACTAAATAAGTGTTATTTGGTGTTTGCGTTGAGCATGAATATGATTTGATCATGTTTGTTGCAATACGGTTATTCATTTAAATTAGAGAATAATTGTTGTTCTGTTTACATGAATAAAACCTTCTATGGTCATACACCCAATAAAATGGTTTGTTGGATCTCGATCGTAGTGATACACATATTCATAATAATGAAGCCAAAAGATGCAAAGTTAATAATGATAGTGCAACTTATTTGTGGCACTGCCGTTTAGGTCATATTGGTGTAAAGCGCATGAAGAAACTCCATACTGATGGGATTTTGGAATCACTTGATTATGAATCACTTGATGCTTGCGAACTATGCCTCATGGGCAAGATGACTAAAACGCCGTTCTCCGGAACTATGGAGAGAGCAACAGATTTGTTGGAAATCATACATACAGATGTATGTGGTCCGATGAATATTGAGGCTCGTAGCAGGTATCATTATTTTCTGACCTTCACAGATGATTTGAGCAGATATGGGTATATCTACTTAATAAAACAGAAGTCTGAAACATTTGAAAAGTTCATATAATTTCAGAGTGAAGTGGAAAATCATCGTAACAAGAAAATAAAGTTTCAACGATCTGATCGTGGAGAAGAGTATTTGAGTTACGAGTTTGGCCTTCAGTTAAAACAATGTGAAATAGTTTCACTACTCACGCCACCTGGAACACCACGGTGTAATGGTGTGTCCGAACATCGTAACCTTACTTTATTAGATATGGTGCGATATATGATGCCTCTTACCGATCTAGCACTATCATTTTGGGGTTATGCATTAGAGACAGCTGCATTCACGTTAAATAGGGTACCATCTAAATCCGTTGAGACGACATCTTATGAACTGTGGTTTGGCAAGAAACCAAAGTTGTCGTTTCTTAAAGTTTGGGGTTGCGATGCTTATGTGAAAAGGTTTCATCCTGATAAGCTCAAACCCAAATCGGAGAAATGTGTCTTCATAGGATACCCAAAGGAGACAGTTGGGTACACCTTCTATCACAGATCCGAAGGCAAGACATTCGTTGCTAAGAATGGATCCTTTCTAGAGAAGGAATTTCTCTCGAAAGAAGTGAGTGGGAGGAAAGTAGAACTTGATAAGGTAACTGTACCTCATCATTTATTGGAAGTAGTTCATCACAGAAACCGGTTCCTGTGACACCTACACCAATTAGTGAGGAAGTTAATGATGATGATCATGAAACTTCAGATCAAGTTGTTACTGAACCTCGTAGGTCAACCAGAGTAAGATCCGCACCAGAGTGGTACGGTAATCCTGTTCTGGAGGTTATGTTACTAGACCATGACGAACCTACGAACTATGAAGAAGCGATGGTGAGCCCAGATTCCAGAAAATGGCTTGAGGCCATGAAATCTGAGATGGGATCCATGTATGAGAACAAAGTATGGACTTTGATTGACTTGCCCAATGATCGGCGAGCCATAAAAAAATAAATGGATCTTCAAGAGGAAGACGGACGCTGATAGTAGTGTTACTATCTACAAAGCTAGACTTGTCGGAAAAAGGTTTTTGACAAAGTTCAAAGTGTTGAATACGATGAGATTTTCTCACTCGCAGCGATGCTTAAGTCTGTTCGAATCATGTTAGCAATTGCCGCATTTTATGAAATCTGGCAAATGGATAAACAAAACTGCATTCCTTAATGGATTCATTAAAGAAGAGTTGTATATGATGCAACCAGAAGGTTTTGTCAATCCTAAAGGTGCTAACAAAATATGCAAACTCCAGCGATCCATCTATGGACTGGTGCAAGCATCTCGGAGTTGGAATATACGCTTTGATAAGTTGATCAAAGCATATAGTTTCATACAGACTTGCGGTGAAGCCTGTATTTACAAGAAAGTGAGTGGGAGCACTACAACATTTCTGATAAGTATATGTGAATGACATACTGTTGATCGGAAATAATGTAGAATTATTCTGCAAAGCATAAAGGAGTGTTTGAAAGGAGTTTTTCAAAGAAAGACCTTGGTGAAGCTGCTTACATATTTGAGCATCAAGATCTATAGAGATAGATCAAGATGCTTGATAAGTTTTTTCAATGAGTACATACCTTAACAAGATTTTGAAGTAGTTCAAAATGGAACAGTCAAAGAAAGAGTTTCTTGCCTGTGTTACAAGGTGTGAAATTGAGTAAGACTCAAAGCCCGACCACGGCAGAAGATAGAAAAAGAATGAAAGTCATTCCCTATGCCTCGGCCATAGGTTCTATAAAGTATGCCATGCTATGTACCAGATCTATTGTATACCCTACACTGGGCAAGGGAGTACAATAATGATCTAAGAGTAGATCACTGGACAGCGGTCAAAATTATCCTTACTGGAATAAGGATATGTTTCTCGATTATGGAAGTGACAAAAGGTTCGTCGTAAAGGGTTACGTCGATGCAAGTTTTGACACTAATCTCGATGACTCTAAGTCTCGGTCTAGATACATATTGAAAGAGGGAGCAATTAGCTAGAGTAGCTCCGTGCAGAGCATTGTAGACATAGAAATTTGCAAAATACTTACGGATCTGAATGTGACAGACCCGTTGACTAAAATTATCTCACAAGCAAAACATGATCACACCTTAGTACTCTTTGGGTGTTAGTCACATAAGCGATGTGAACTAGATTACTGACTCTAGTAAACCCTTTGGGTGTTGGTCACATGACGATGTGAACTATGGGTGTTAATCACATGGTGATGTGAACTATTGATGTTAAATCACATGGCGATGTGAACTAGATTATTGACTCTAGTGCAAGTGGGAGACTGAAGGAAATATGCCCTAGAGGCAATAATAAAGTTATTATTTATTTCCTTATATCATGATAAATGTTTATTATTCATGCTAGAATTGTATTAACTGGAAACTTGATACATATACATAGACAAACAGAGTGTCACTAGTATGCCTCTACTTGACTAGCTCGTTGATCAAAGATGGTTATGTTTCCTAGCCATAGACATGAGTTGTCATTTGATTAACGGGACCACATCATTAGGAGAATGATGTGATTGACTTGACCCATTCCCTTAGCTTAGCACTCGGTCGTTTAGTATGTTGCTATTGCTTTCTTCATGACTTATACATGTTCCTATGACTATGAGATTATGCAACTCCCGTTTACCGGAGGAACAATTTGTGTGCTACCAAACGTCACAACGTAACTGGGTGATTATAAAGGTGCTCTACAGGTGCTTCCAAAGGTACTTGTTGGGTTGGCGTATTTTGAGATTAGGATTTGTCACTCCGATTGTCGGAGAGGTATCTCTGGGCCCACTCAGTAATACACATCACTATAAGCCTTGCAAGCATTGTAACTAATGAGTTAGTTGCGGGATGATGTATTACGGAACGAGTAAAGAGACTTGCCGGTAACGAGTTTAAACTAGGTATCGAGATACCGACGATCGAATCTCGGGCAAGTAACATACCGATGACAAAGGGAACAACGTATGTTGTTATGCGGTCTGACCGATAAAGATCTTCGTAGAATATGTGGTAGCCAATATGAGCATCCAGGTTCCGCTATTGGTTATTGACTGGAGAGGTGTCTCGGTCATGTCTACATAGTTCTCGAACCCGTAGGGTCCGCACGCTTAACGTTACGATGACAGTTATATTATGAGTTTATATGTTTTGATGTACCGAAGGTTGTTCGTAGTCCCGGATGTGATCACGGACATGACGAAGAGTCTCGAAATGGTCGAGACATAAAGATTGATATATTGGAAGCCTATGTTTTGATATCGGAAGTGTTCCGGGTGAAATCGGGATTTTTCCGGAGTACCGGGAGGTTACCGGAACCCCCCGGTAACTTAATGGGCCTTAGTGGGCCTAGGTGGAAGAGAGGAGAGGAGGCCAGGGCAGGGCCGCATGCCCCTCCCCCCAGTCCGAATAGGACAAGGAGAGGGGGGCGACGCCCCCCCTTCCTTCCTCCCCTCCACCTCTTCCCCCTCTCTCTCCTAGTCCAACATGGAAAAGGGGGGGAGTCCTACTCCCGGTAGGAGTAGGACTCCTCCTGGCGCGCCTCTCCCCTTGGCCGGCCGAACCCCCCCCTTGCTCCTTTATATACGGGGGCAGGGGGCACCTCTAAACACACAATTGATCATTGATCTCTTAGCCGTGTGCGGTGCCCCTCTCCACCATATTACACCTCGATAATATCGTAGCGGTGCTTAGGCGAAGCCTTGCGTCGGTAGAACATCATCATTGTCACCACACCGTCGTGCAGACGAAACTCTCCCTCAACACTCGGCTGGATCGGAGTTCGAGGGACGTCATCGAGCTGAACGTGTGCTGAACTCGGTGGTGCCGTGCGTTCGGTACTTGATCGGTCGGATCATGAAGACGTACGACTACATCAACCGCGTTGTGTTAACGCTTCTGCTTTCGGTCTATGAGGGTACGTGGACAACACTCTCCCCTCTCGTTGCTATGCATCACCATGATCTTGCGTGTGCGTAGAATTTTTTTGAAATTACTACGTTCCCCAACAATAACTTCTATCATACACTTCCCATGAATAAGTAGTAGTTAAACACAATCGAAGTATAAAGCAAAAACTCTATGAGAAACCAACAAACTATGTTCTCAGTCAACTTTGCAACTACAATTCATCATCTTCTCAGGAAGGGTCACGTGTCGGAGCCTTTAGGCAAGTCCACATACTCAACCATCATATAGTCTTCTATGATTGCTAACACTCACCTTGTACACATGAGCAAAACGTTTCAACCGGACACATATAAAGATATGGGCTTATAGTATCGCCTCCCAACATACTCACCTCAAGGGTGATGTCAACAATAATAACTCATGCTATCTATATTCAACTAGACATATGTGCCTAGATCTTTCCTCACCACATGATGCTTGCCAAAAGAGAAAAATAAAAGGAATAGAAGGAAAACTTTGACTCTTTGCATAAAAGTAAATACATAATAGTAAAAGATAGGCCCTTTGCAGAGGGAAGTAGAGGTTGCCATGCGCTTATTTGTTTGTATGCTCAATCTCTTAGTGCACAAGAACGTCGCGTTACATTGCCCCTTAAGATGACAAACTTTATTATGCAGTCCATCGCTTTTATTCTTTGTCATCCAAGTTCCTGCAATGCTCAATTTTCTCTTACACTAAACAATCTCACACATTTAGAAGCAATTTTTATTGCCTTTTTGCACCGATGACAACTTACTTGAGGGATCTTGCTCAATCCCTAGGTAGGTATGGTGGACACTTGAAAAATATTTGGGTTTAAGGGTTTTTGGATGCACAAGTAGTATCTCTACTTAGTGTGGAATTTTTGGCTAGCAAAGATAGGGGCAAGGACCACATGTTAAAGGATCTATGATAATATGACTTCTATGTGAATATAAACAAACATAAACCATTACGTTGTCTTCCTTGTCCAACGTCAACAATTTTGGCATATAATATTTTGATGAGGGCTCACAATCACAAAAGATTTCTTGGATAGTATATTTATATGTGAATCTTCCCTTCCCTTATTAATTCTTTCATGAGTTGCATCACTGACTAATGCTATGTTTATCAATCTCTAATAAAATATTCTTACTTATACTTGTCCTTATGTGGTGCTATCACCTACCATAGGATTAGTATATGATCTTATTGATTTATTTCCTTTCTTCTATTTGCTTTCTTTCTCTTTTTCTTCTTCTTATTATTTGCAACATGAAAGTAAAGAAAGCAAATAACTCAAACTAAACTTTATTATATAAGTTGCACACGATTACAATGATAGACAACTAAGCAAACTCTCAAAGAAGAACGGATCGAACTAAACTTTATTTCTTCTAAAGCAAAAAGATCGAACTAAGATAAGTAAAAAGCAAAAAGATAGTGGGATGATACGATACCAGGGCACCTCCCCTAAGCTTGGCGGAAGCCAAGGGGAGTGCCCATACCCGATAATTAGTTCTCCTTTGGTGATGAAGAAGATGGTGGTGGTGATGAAGAGATACTATCCCGAAGGATCAAGAGATCCTCCAGCTGACAGATGACGCTCCGGAGATGGATAATATGCTCTTGATGCAGAATATTTTGTATGCGAACTGTTTCCATGACGCGAAAAGCTTCAATCTCAGTAGGGGTAAGATGAGTAAGGTAGGGCTTAAGGATATCTTCTTCCTCCTTCTCGGCCAGCGGTGCTAGTGCTGCCACCGGGGATGGATATACGGTAGCTTCCTTGCCCTTGCCTCCCTTGAAGGCATCCGTAGGCTCCCCCCTCTTCGTCTCGATCTTCATCAGCGAAGCATCTTCTTCCATGTTGTTGGAAGTACAGGAAGACATGATGCCCGGCTTGATAAATCTGACTAGAAACAGCAAGAAAAGAGAACAAAGGATTTCTCCGCGATACGGTGGTTAACAGGTTCGGGGAGTATATATAGATTTTTTTATCTTGGGGGACAAGTACATGGAGGAAAAACGGAGTACGGGAGGTCTACCATGTGGGCACAACCCACCTAGGTGCGCCAGGGCGCGCAAGGCATGCCTGGCGCGCCCTGGTGTCTTGTGCCCACCAGGGGACGTTTCCTGAAAGTTTCTTTATTTCCAAAATTCTAAAATATTCGAAAACTGTCAGAAAATATTTTTAGGGATTTTTTGGAGTCCGTTTACTTACCGTATCATGTACCTTCTTATTTTGACGATTCTGGAGTGTTCCGGAAGGACTCTTTTATGTGTTCTTCTGGTGTCAAAATTTGGATTATATTGCTTTCAACATTAATAGGCGTACCTGAGATATAATGCTTTATTCGTTGCGCATTGACAACCTTCGGGTTATTACCTTTGGAGTTATCTATTTTGATGGCTCCAGACTGGTAAACCTCCTCGATGACATATGGGCCTTCCCATTTTGAGAGGAGTTTGCCTGCAAAGAACCTGAAACGAGAGTTGTACAAAAGAACATATTCTCCAACTTTGAACTCACATTTTTGAATTCTTTTGTCATGCCATCTTTTAACTTTTTCTTTGAATAACTTTGCATTTTCATAAGCTCGGGTTCTCCATTCATCTAATGAGATAATATCAAAAAGCCTCTTTTCACCAGCAAGTTTGAAATCATAGTTGAGCTCTTTCACTGCCCACTATGCTTTATGTTCTAACTCAAGAGGCAAAAGACAAGCTTTTCCATAAAACATTTTATAAGGAGACATACACATAGGATTTTTATATACTGTTCTATAAGCCCAAAGTGCATCATCTAATTTCTTAGACCAATTCTTCTTGGACCTATTAACAGTCTTTTGCAAAATTAATTTTATTTCTCTATTGCTAAGCTCAACTTGACCACTAGACTGAGGATGATAGGGTGATGCAATTCTATGGTTAACATCATACTTAACAAGCATCTTACGAAAAGCTTCATGAATAAAGTGTGAACCACCATCAGTCATTAGATATCTAGGGACTCCAAACCTTGGGAAAATAACTTCCTTAAGCATTTTAATAGAGGTGTTGTGATCAGCACTACTAGTTGGAGTAGCTTCTACCCATTTAGTAACATAATCAACAGCAACCAAAGTATGTGTATACCCATTAGAGGAAGGAAAATGTCCCATGTAATCAAATCCCCAAACATCAAATGGTTCAACAGCAAGTGAATAATTGATAGGCATTTCTTGACGCTTACCAATATTACCTATTCTTTGGCATTCATCACAAGATGAGACATACTTACGAGCATCCTTGAAGAGAGTAGACCAATAAAATCTAGATTGCAATACCTTATGAGTAGTTCTATCTCCAGCATGATACCCTCCATACGGTTCAGAGTTACATTTCCGTAGGATTTGTCCCTGTTCATGCTCAGGTACACAACGTCTGATAATACCATCTACTCCTTTATAAAGATGTGGGTCATCAAGCACATTTTCAAGCCTAGACAAGTTATCAGCTATGGGGTTCTCAGCTCCTTTTCTATCAATAATATGCAAATCAAATTCTTGTAACAAGAGAACCCAATGAATAAGTCTAGGTTTAGCATCTTTCTTTTCCATACACTACTGCAGGATGCTGCTAACGCGACACTACGATTAGAGACCCTTTGGGAAACTGTGTGTGATGCCATAATCGCAAATGGTGTTGTATAAAAACTGTCAAAAAGGTGAAAACGTTTGCGATGGAGGATGCATAAAACACGGTTCAGATTTTAGTTGCGTGTGCGATCCAGGGCATACGGTTCAGTCTAATGAACTGTTTGCGATGAGGCGGAACAAAAGAAACGGGCAGCCTTATGAAGGCATGTGCGATATAGGGCATACGGTTCACTCGGATGAACTGTTTGTGATTAGGCAACACAAAAGAAACGGGCAGCCAGATGAAGGTTTGTGCGATATACAACATATGGTTCACTCGGATGAACTGTTTGTGATTAGGCAACACAAAAGAAATGGTCAGCCAGATCAAGGTGTGTGATTGAGGGCATACGCTTTAGAAGGATTAGTTGTTTGCGATTAGGCAACAGAACAGAAACGGGTAAGCCTGATCAAAGTGTCTGCGATTGATGGCATACACTTCACATGGATGAACTGTTTGCGATTAGCCACAACAAACTGAAACAGTAAGATAGATCAACGTGTGTGCGCTAGACGGGCACACCCATTCTAATTAAAAGACGTGTGCTGACATTGCCTATTGCGGTGCACCCTATGGTGCAAACACCACGTACGCGGCCGAGAAGGCGTACGTGCCTACGTTACGCCTTCTGGGAATAGTGCCGCACTTATAACCGTCAGTAAATTTTGAGCATGCATCCCGTCACATTCCAAATTGCAAACCTGTTCACACCGATCAAAACCTAAACGGTTTCCCACTTAGGAGCGTATTACTACGCGGTTATAAATACTACTACTCCAAGATGACTGCACATTACTCCTCAACTCCTCATCCACAAAAAGTCAAAAACAAACAAGTCATTCATCATTGTTCCCTTGCGTCCGCCATGGCCAGCGTGAGTTCTAGGTTGAGAGATTGCGACCAGGGAGAGGTGAGCCTGGAAGCGGGAGCACGAGAGATGTCCCGCCTCACCGCGATAGCAGCCAACATGTCCCACCGCACGGCCGTGGCAGCAGAGAGATCCCGCCGCGCCACCGAAGCAGCACGGAGGACCCGCCGCGCCGTTGATGCAGCAGACTGGTCCGGCCGTGCTGCAGAAGCAGAAGAGATGTCCCGCCGCGCCGCGAATGCAGCACACATGTCCTCCCTTGTCGCGGCGGCCTGGGAAAATGCCTCCTGGGCAGGCAAGGACTCTTACAGGCGCATGCGTGCCCTCGTCCATAGGCAGATGGATCAGATCTCCAGGTGGGCAAGGTTGCAGGATGACCTACAAGCCTCGTTTGAACAGTCTACCGACGTCATCCGGCAAGTAAATGAGAGCAATGCGAAGCTCCGGGCCGAGCGCGACCTGCTGAGGGCGAAGATCGTCGGAAGTGCGGAGCAGCAGGAGCAGACAACTGCCTTGTTGAAGAGGACCGGCGTCATCGTCGAGAAACTTATGGACGAGAATAACAAGCTGCGCATCAAGTGCAGAAGGCTGGTGGAGGAATCCGTGGATGCTCTCAAGCAGCATCTTGAGGACAAGAAAGAGCTCGTCGCTGCTCTCCGTGGAGACTAGTTCCCGCGGCCTGCAGCAACGCATCAAGAAAGTAGAGATCTAGGTCCGTCCTTATATTTACCATGCTTGCTATACGTCGCAGTCGATGCTATATAGGTCCGTCGGATCTTACATCATGATCCATGCAAAACTTTCTTTTCAGATTTTCATTTTTCTCTCTTAAATCTCAGTCCAGTGAGACATATAGCCATGCCGTAGAACAGGTGCTCTGGCGCCATTAATGGAGACGTTTTCAGGGAGGTGCGCGGCAGGTAGAGGTCAAAGGGCTCTTCTCCCGATGAGCACACTACTAGGAAAAGGGCTATAGATGGAATGGCCACTAATGGCGCACCAGACATGTGGTGCGCCATTGCTATATAGCAATGGCGCACCACGTGCTGGTGCGCCATTAGTGTGAAAGACACTAATGGCGCACCAGACAAACGGTGCGCCATTAGTGTGAAAGACACTAATGGCGCACCAGACAAACGGTGCGCCATTAGTAACAAATTTTTTATTTATTTTGCCAGACATACTAATGGCGCACCAGGACATAGTGCGCCATTACTAGTTGTAACTAGTAATGGCGCACCAGCAACATAGTGCGCCACTAATATTTTTTTTACTTTTTTGCAAAACTACTAATGGCGCACCTGGTGCAGTGCGCCATTACTAGTTTAAGCTAGTAATGGCGCACTGCTCCCCGTGCGCCATTAGTGTATATTTCCTGGACACTTGATCTCGATCCCCCTCCATCTCGATCGCTATCCCACCTCGCCAGATCCGGCCCCCCTCGCCGCCGAGCACCCCCCGCACCCTCTACCCCGCTCCACCGGGCGCCG